>NW_027633149.1:0-44842 GCF_053919585.1 Euprymna scolopes
AAATCTATATTCCAAAGTTCATGATGTTGACCATCTTATAATTTATTCCTTTAATTCAGTTGACATTTACAATTCTTGACAGTATCTGTCAATTCTTGAAATAGATACTGCCAAGAATTGTAAATGTCCACTTAATTAAATAAATAAATTATAAGATGGTTAATATCATGAACTTTGGAATATAGATATTTGTCATGCAAGTGCTAAGTCTATTTCTATTTAATAATTTTAGTTAATACCTTTTTTTCATCCTTATATAAATGAATTCTCTTTTGTCATTATAAACTTTTTAAAAGTCGGATTATGTAGGTGTAAAGTCTGCGATAGGTTATTTTTCCCCCTTCCGGGAATTTAAACTGTATTCTTTATTTTTATTTTTGCATTTTTTATTTAAAGCTTCTTTAAACTATATATATATGTGTGTGTGTGTGTGTGTGTGCGTGTGTGTGTGTGTGTGTGTGTGTGTGTGTGCGTGTGTGTGTGTGCGCGCGCGTGTGTGTGTATAATATTATCCCCACTTTTATAAACCACTAATACACTCGGTTCAATTGATTACAATAATACAGAGCTGACAGTAGAACTCAGGTTTGCTTTCCTTCTTCTAGATGTATGTTTTAACGAAAATTGTTGGTACATCTCTCCCAATGTTTTTAAACGCATCCACATGTACTAATTTGAAATTTTCTACGTCCTAGCACAATGCATTCAGAGCCTTGTATTCACAAATGGTCACCCATACTATACTGGCTAGGCTCATCTTTGCTTAACTTCGCTGATCTAATGACAACCGATGTGTTAACGTAAATATCACATAAACAAATCGTGTGTAGATTTCGGAGAACTTAGTTATCTGAAGCTCATCTGTTGAAATCGATGAGAGAATGCCGTTTTTTATATATATCTGTCTCAGCATGTATGTAACATACTGTAATTTTAATTAAAAATACATTTCACAAACAATTTTTTCCGCACATATTTATAAATATATACAGTTTGTATCCCATCTTTGTCTGTCTTAACATGTGTGTCAATGCTATTATGAATAGATGTGGCGAAAAGGAATCTCCTTGGAAGATACTACATCCGATGTTGACTGTTCCTAGTAGTTTCCCATCTGAAAAAAAGTTTCTTTTTCCAACTGCTCATACTTTTCCCTGTGAACTCGGGTATATTTTCAGCCACCCTTACCATTTTCAAAATCTTGAGCACCCACGAATGTGACAACATATCATAAGCTTTCTTCTAATCTATCCAAGCTGCATTCAAATTTGCTTTTCTCATTTTGCAGTTCTTTAAAATAAATTTATCAATCGATTGTTGATCTTTTGTTCTTAAACTCCTTTTTCCTCACACCTTTTTGTTCCACTGGTAGCGAACCATTTACTTCAAAATGATCAGATAATTTTGGACTGATTATCCCTGTCAATGTCTTCCAAAGTAAGTTCAAGTAAGCAATTATTCTAGAATACTAATTCGTACAATAATTGCTTGCTAGACCAATTATTATTATTATTATTATTATTATTATTATTATTATCATTATCATCATCATCATCATCATCATCATCATCATCATCATCATCATTATTATTATTATTATTATTATTATTATTCAAAGGTTTTCACACAGGTCATCATCAAAGATTTCTTTTCGAACACAACTTGTAGTGTTCTCTTGAATCTGATCTACAACATGTCTTCCTCAAATTTTGATAACATTTAGAAATCACTTTGCGTTATCGCAACAGCTAGTTATCATTGATTTCTCGCAGGCAACGACCATTAGTCTATTAGTCTTTACTGAAATTTGGGTAGCAATAAAACTCCCCAAGTTCCCAATCCTCTTCGAACTCATCCAGTGGAGATCTAATATTTCAGCCGTTTTCAAAATTCTCCTTTTACCTCGTCTTCTCCTTCTTCTTTTTATTATTATTATTATTATTATTATTATTATTATTATTATTATTATTATTACTAGCGGGACCTGTGGAAATTTCACAGAGGGTCTCATTCATATGTAATATATTGATGTTGGCATTCTGTAGATGTTCAACGTAAATGGACATGCTCTGATATTATTGTAGCTCTTTTGTTAAAACTGCAAAAGTATTTATCTAAGCTAGTACGAACGCCCGGCAAAGCCCGGTCGTAGAGTACGCTTAAATATGATATTTTAATCTTGCAGATTTCGTATATATTATTACAGAGTTAATGTTCTATCGATTTTTATATGCTATAAAGTTGTGATTTCAAAAATAAAAAAAAATATCATATATAACTTGAGTTCCTTCAGCCATAATCGAAACCGAAACCAAAACTTATGAAGAATTCTTGATAAAATTATTTATAACAAGAAATAGAAGAACATAATAATTAAACGACCCGGATGTAAGCGTTACACACAAAAAACACACACACGTAATATTCAGATTATTATTATTATTATTATTATTATTATTATTATTATTATTATTATTATTATTATTATTGCATAGTAGTACCACCATTTGGATGTTTTTTGTTGGATTTTTTCTTTGAACATCAGGTCAATTCCTTTGACTTTAGACATTAAAGCTGTATTAACACTATCGCTGTTCCTAACAGACAAGCCTTTTACAAAATTGGAAAAGAAATCGTCTTGTCAACCTGATTAAGCCATTTATGGTGGCTTTTTGTTATGGTCTCAAACGTTTCAATTACAATGGAAATCACTTTGACTTTCTTACAGATCGAGATGTTGGCATTGTATCATTATAGTTGTTGTTTCATAGCAATCTAAACTTTCTGATATTTTTCTTTCTTTATTTATTTATTATTATTATTATTATTATTATTATTATTATTATTATTATTATTATTATTATTATGTGTAAATATTCAGGGACCCATACAGTTCGAGACGTGTATGCATTTATATATAGGTATGTAAAGAATTCAATCCAAAATTGATTAACATGTCATAATGATCATGAGTGGCATGCAATATGGTTTCCGTTCTGTTAGATCTACAGCAGATGTGCTAACGGTTATATCTCATAGGATTAGTGAATCTCTCGACAAAGGCCTCCTTTCTAGAGCAATTGCTCTTGACATATCAAAGACCTTCGATAAGGTATGGCATAAAGGCCTACTTCACAAGATTTCCAGCTACGGTATAACTGAATATGTTTTCTCAATTATTAAATCGTTTCTCTCTGATAGGCTCATAAAAGCAGTGGTTGATGGGCAGAAATCAGAATCCCACAGGATTAATTCTGGTGTCCCTCAAGGGTCCACCCTAGGTCCAACCCTCTTCCTGATCTACATCAATTATCTCCCAAAATGCTAATGACACGACCATCTATGGCAACACATCAAAGGCCGTAAATGACAAAGTTCTCTCTGATTCTCTCTCCTCTGATTTTCAGCGCGTGGTACAATGGGAGAAGAGGTGGCTGGTCACTTTTAATGCATCTAAAACCAAGCGTCTATCTTTACATCATCAACGCTCTGATCTCCATCTGGCATCAATTGAAATGGATGGCTCTCGTCTTGGGGAGGCTCCATGTGTTGACAAGCTTCTGGGCTTGACCTTTACTCCTGATCTGAAATAGAACACGTACATTAAATCTGTTGCCAAGGTCGCTGGAAAATTGGTGGAATCCTTCCACCGCTCCAGTAGATATCTCACTGCTGATGCAATTCTTTATCTATATAAGAGCCAAGTACGTCCAAGGATGGAGTAATGTTGCCCATATCTGGGCAGGAGCTGCTAAAACAGCTTGTCCTGCCTTGACAGAGTACAAATTAGACTTCGTAGCTTAGTGGGGATGCCCTTTTCTCTTCTGAAACCTCTCTCCCACAGAAGAGACGTTGCGAGCTTGTTGTTTTTATCGTTATTTTCATGGGAATTGCTCGTCCGACCTCCAATCTCTGGGCCCCTCGCAAATCTTTCACAGAAAACACCCGTCTAGCTGAAACCACTGTCAGTAATTTTCCCTACTCTTTATCTGTGCCTAAATCCAAACGTAGATTCCATGAACAAAGCTTCTTTCTTAGAAGTGCACGCCTGTGGAACTCTCTTCTGTTTTCCTGTTTCCCACCTGACTATAACTTGGATGTCTTCAAGTCCAACATAAACAAATTCCTGATAAACCGCCCCCTGAAGTAAGACACTTTATCAGATCTCCATTACTAACGATTACTGCGATATTGTCCCATTGATTACTGCACACGCAATAACCCTTATCCTTGAGTGGCCTGCGGGCCTTGATAAGTGGTGACTTCCTTGTAAAAAAAATCATGAATTTTAAAACACATCTTCTATGCGTAAGAGTGAGGAGTGTGAGCTATATTTAGTATAACATAGTTTAACAGACGATAGAAAGAAAGAATAGAAGAATTGAATGTAGAACGAAAATAGAACTTATGGTTAAATAAAAAAGATTTAACAAAATAGAAAAAAACAAAAGAACGAACAAGATAATAAAGGAAGGCAAATATGAGATCATAAGTAATAAGAGAAATAATAAAAGAAAGAAATAGAGAACAAATGGATAGATTAAAAAGAACCCCATAAAATGGATGTTAGAAAAAAAAAAAAAAAAGAACACTGTTGAAAAAAAAACTGTGAACGGGAATAAAATATCTATTTTGGGAGAAAAGACGATATTTCTCTGACGAAGTTTTCTTCTTTAGAGATAAAATAATGTACGATATCGCCCAGGTTGACCAGGAAGCATTGGGTGTTGTTTGAGATAGAGATAGATAGAGAGAAAGGGGGGAGAGAGAAAGGAGAGAACGAAAGTGAGAAAAAGGAAGGCAAGGAGAGTGGTGGGCAAGGAAGAGGTCTGGTTGGGAGCGTCCTGCCAATAGCAGGGCAATTAGGCGTTAATGGTTTGGAACTGATTCTTTGACGAATAAATATTGGTTCGAGACGCAGAACAACGTTTTTAACCCCCATCAACTCCAAAACTCCCACGTCTTTGATTCGATTCCTCACTTTCGAAGCAACCGAATTCAATTTGAAATTTGGGTGATTTTTTTATTATTATTATTCAGTTTTTATGGAATTCTTCGATAATACCGTTTCCGATTTTTCCTCCATCCATCGCTCTATCAATTCAATAAAACGTGCGCCATTTTTCCTTTACTCTTTACGCCCACCGTGATTCGCAACTCTTTTAATCTGATACGACGGAAGCCAGCATCGAAATCTAGATAATTTCAAAACTATCAGATTACGTTTCAATATCGCCATACAAATTACATAATTAAGCAATGCTGGCAAAACGAATCTCAAATATGATGTTACGTTTCTGATTTTTTAAGATGAGAATTGATTATTCGCATTGCGGACCGGTGGCGTAGTGGATAAAGTACTTTGTAAAATTCAGTTGTAATGTTACAGTTTTCTGGAGGTCGAATGTTAAACTTTTATAAGATAGGGGCGCGTTCAAAATACGTTTTATTTTCAGAACACAATCGAATTATGATACTTGACTTTTGCATTTTAAACATAAAGTGAAACCATTATTTACAAATATTTTTTATAAGAATCTCTTCTTTTATAACACAGGGGCGCGTCTGAAATGAATGCTTATTTTTAAAGCACAATTGAATCAGGATACTCGATTTTTGAACGTTTGAAAAATCAACTGTTGACAGTTGATTTTATAGACTGGGCCTTTCTGCTTGTGCGGTGATAAAACTTCTCAAATGCACTTGTGACGTTAGGTTGTATAAAAGTGTTTACTTTGGTCAAAATTGGACTTCCTTCTTAAATGGCTTTTTCCGACATAAAACCTACGTAAGAACACTCACAGATACATTAAGTACGTTTGTGTGAAATTTCAAAAAAGTCGGGCAAACCATTTCCGAGTTCATAAGGAACTTACACACACAGACAAAGTTCATTTTATATAATAGTAGAAGTAGAGATAGGAGGGTCGTTCCAAATGTAAAGCATATTTTTAACTCAAAAAGTTGAAAAGCTACGAAAACAGTCTATTTCTGCTCTATCGGTATTTTTCATGGTGAGTGTTCGACTGAGCTTCAATCTATGGTACCTCCCCGTAAAACGTTCACAACAGATATTCGCCTCGCTGAAAAACCGCCAACGACTTTCTTCACTCCCTATCTGTGCACAAAACTAAACAAAAATTCCATGAGCAGAGTTTCTTTCTTGAAACTGTGCATCTGTGGAACGCAATACCGTTTGTCTGCTTTACGGTTGACTATAACATGATCGTCTTCAAATATGATATAAATAAACTTTTATTGAGTTGTCCATTTAGATAACCTAGTCCTGCTCATGTTCCACCGTGACTGATCTTGCCTGGCCATTTACCTAATACTTAACCTTATCTTGATAAGTGGTGACCCTCAAAAAAAATTAATAATAAAAATAAAACAGGAGTGGTATCATTAAAACGTGCGGCCTGTTGTGCTTCAGAATATATTTTCTACATAGTCACCACCATTCTCAATTCACTTTTGCCAGCAATGAGGTTATGTTTGTGCATCGGTGTCCGAAGTGGGCTATGTCACTCACATATCTGTCGCTATTCTGAAATCTCCTAACTGTGCTGATATCAACTGCATCGGCTTCATAAACGTTCAACAGGCGCCGGTGAAAGTTGATTTTTTTCTGTACGGAGGAATTTAATTACGCATCTCTACTTCTGACGCATATCTGTAGCAGGAGTTGTTTCCTTAGAGTCTCACATCATCAATTTCTTCAACAGAGATATTAAACTTTCAGGTCATGAATGCATAAGTTCAATCATCATAACAATACAATTTGCAATCCCTTCTGATTCATTTGGGTGGAATAAAAAATAGTCGGCATTACTTTTGGAATGCTCCTCGTAGTAATAATAATTTAACAGTGACAGCCGACGTTGCCCGTAATTGAACGAGGACCAATGAATGTGCCACACTTTCAATGTTTTTATTGTCATCAAATTCGGTGAAATTGTCCATTTTCCAATCAAATCAGTTCATTACCTGCTGGGGGGTGCACTGCGATGCACTACATTTATATAACGGTTTGAATTCAAGTTTAGAATGCAGGTCAAGTATTATGGTGCAGTTGTGCTATAAACAGAAACATTCATTTCGAACGCCCCTTTGTTGTATCAAAGAACCTAGTGTTGATTTATATGCCGGCCCTTTTGCTTGTGTGGCGATAAAACTTCTCGAATCCACTTATGATGTTAGGCTGTATATGGGTGTAAATTTTGGTCAAAATCTGACTGTTTCTTCTTTTAATCAGGTTTTTTGATTATCGATTTTTGATACTTATCAGAAGCAATCGAATATCACAGCTATCTTTAAACATTCCCAAACACATAAAGGACATTTCTGTGAAATTTCAAAAAATCAGCCCAGTAATTTTGGAGTCTATAAGAAACAAACTCACACACACATAGAAAGTGTTTTTTTTTATATATAATAAAAGAAAAAAGTAGTATAATGTTGGCATCACCTAGCAGCACACCAAATAGTCGAGAATGGTGAAATAAAATGGAAAGGTCGAGGAGAGAAAGTACTATCCAGACCTCCACTGGATGAATGAGAGGAGGACTGGATTTGGAATGCCCATCATATATTTACGTTTTATGCGTTTTATTTTCCCTTATTTTATTGTTGATTGTGATAAATATAGATCAATATTAAAATAATAATTTGTATACATTCATCAAAGTTACATATAGGCGAGAAACATGTATACGGAGACACAGAACAATCTTAGTTTTAATGATGGATATGGAATGTCCCTTAATTCGTCGTTGGGGCGCTGCATTGTTTCTTTTTTTTTTCTGCAGTGTGTCTCGGGCAAGAAGAGGCTTGTGGGGACCATTTCTCTCCAAAGTACATACAGCACTTTGTCTTACCAAATGGTCACCTATTTTAGCATTGACCAGGCTGAACGTCGCTTACCTCTGCTGTACTACGAGAACCAGTGTATCAAAGTGATTATGTCGCATACACATTATTTGATACAAAGGTTAATGTTGTCACTCAAAGGGAAGTAATTTACATCATATTCAAGAAAAGTAACTGTGGCTGCACAACACTCATTCAGAAATATTGTCTTTTCTATTTAAAAGTCCATGAAATACGAAAGTAGCTCCGAAAGTAAAACCACCTATTTTTTAAAACTCAAAATGGCAAAGAGATGCGAAGACAGAACCAATGAACGACTTTTTGTGCTCCAAAATTTTCTGCATAGTCACCACAATTGTCAGTTCGCATTTTTGCCAGCAATGAACGATGGCTGTACCTGGGCATCCGGAGCGCGCTTTGTCATATGAGGGTCATTTCAAAAGTAAAGCCTCCTATTTTTTTTTACTGAAAAAAGTTACAGAGCTACAGACAGGAGTGGTGCCGTTAAAACAATCGACTTTTTGTGTTCCACAATTACATTATCACTCTTAATGCACTCTCTGCTTCTGACGTACGTTCATGACAAAAAAAAATGACAATTACTTTTTATCATAAAATATAAATAAATATATAAAGAATAATTAAAAAAGTACTTCTCCCAGGGTTTTTTACGCCACTTTTATTTCCTTTTACAAGTTTAAGAGTTTATCGGTTAAATATTTACATACAGACAAACACACACACACACATCTACTGTTTTATTTATATAAATAAATATATGAAGAATATTTGAAAATATATTTAGAAAAATACTTCTAAGACAGGTAAAATGAATTATCTGAACAAAATCAAGATACTATGCTACGTATTCTAGAACAAAGCTTCCAATTTTGATCAAAATTTAATAAGTGATTTTGATTCTAGAATGTGTTTAGCATTTAATGTTTAAGCTTAAGGAGTCTTAAGAAGAAATCAAATTTCAACGACACTTAATTCGTGTCTAATGATTATAGATTTAATATGAATCAAAAATATTTTAATATTATTTAATTTTATTTTTCATTCTTTGAAATCCTTTGAAATAACGTTTCATAATTTGTGCATTCATTTCTTTGCGAACTGTTATCCCCATCTTCATAGTTGTCCTTGTTTTATCATGTTCCGGCCAACTCATCCTCTGACCTTCTTCAGGAGGTTAACCACAACGGGATAAAAATGCCGAGTCTTGTAACTCTATCCCCAGTAATTACTGCCTTCCATAGTTGTTGTCTCGCCACGCTTTGGCTAAATAATCCTCTAACTTTGAATGGGATTGAAACCGCTATCTTCAAACAAATCTCACCTGGAACCGTAGAGACTCAACATTTCTAACCACTGCGCCACAGCCCCCGTGGTGAGACAACGACAACTATGGAAGACAGTAATTACTGGGCATGCAGTTACAAGACTCGGTATTCCGATCCCGTCGCGGATAACAACCCGAAGAAGGTCATAAGATGAGTTGGCCGAAACGTGGTGAAACAGCAACAACAACCGTAAAGATAAAAAATGAATACACCAACTGTTTGGATGTTTACCATAGTATGTCCTCTAAAATCATTTTAAAATACTTAAAAGAAACTGAGGTTTAGGGAAGATCTATTAATATATATTGTTACAATTTAAAAATTTGTTCCATTTACATAAAATTTAATTACACACAATGCAGTTCATATTACAAGCTCATAAGCCAAATAGCAGTGTTTCAAAATTTGTAAAGTTTGATTAATTAGTTTAACAATTAACTTCTATTATAGAAATATATAAACATATATGTAGGTACCTTTATATAAATTGATGCAGATAGATAGATAGATAGATGCATGGATGGATGGATGGACACATAAATACATACATACATACATGCATACATAATTTGACAAATAGATGGATAAATAGGTGAATGAATAGATACACAACTTGATAAATAGATAGATATATACATGCATATATACATACATACGTACGTACATGGTGATTGTCACTTCTTGACAGAAGAAGACCATCTTTCCTTTGCTTTATTGTTGATTACTCATTCATTTTTCATATATTTTTGAAATATTTATTTTATTTTATTTTTATGTTATATACACACATATACACACATACATATATACATGTGGATATGTGATCAAGATGCATCGATTCCTATTTTCTGTGGGAACGAAGGTGGCTCTTCAGACCAGCCCTGCTCTTACACAGTCTATTGCAAAGGTCACACCTAAGCTGGGATTGAGGGATGCCAACTGATGCTGCTCTACTGTGGACGCTCATATGACGCTTCATGCTTCCACTCGATTTACAGACCACAGAGCCAACAGAATATCTGTGTCCTGCGATGTTTTCCCCATCAAAGAATGATTGATCTCCATGTGAACGCTTGTAGCTAGCTAGGCCAGCTCCGGATAAAGTCATTTTACCGCATAAATCACAGATGTGGTTCTGCATGAAATCCTCCGACAGACCTGATATATCTGACAGATTTTTCTTCCGGATATCACGCTTCATTTTTGCATGCTCATATGTTTTCTTCTCAAAACTATCACAGCCATGATAGACCAAAGATCGCCACTTTTTACGACTATTGGAAGCACTTTCCCAACTGAACACGTCAATACCAAGAGCATTAAGGTTATCTTTGATGTTATCCTTAAAGCGTGTCCTCGGTTTATGTTGTGGACGCTTTCCTTGTGTAATTTCACCATAGAACAGGCGCTTTGGCAATCTATCGTCGCCCATCCTTGTCAGATGTCCAGCCCACCTCATCTGGTTGCGTATAATCAACTTCTCGATACAAGGTATGTCAGCTTGCATGAGGACATCCATATCAGGTATAAAAGTGCTCCACCTGATGCCCAAAATGTGTCTCAGGAATTTCTGGTGCACTCTCTCCATGACTTTTATGTGTCTACCATAAGTTGTCCAGGCCTCAGAAGCGTAAAGCAGGGATGGTAAAATACAAGATTGATAGACACTGATCTTTGTATGAATAGTTATATCCCTGTCAGACCACACTCTCTTCTCTAAGCCACCAAAAGTCTTAGCGGTACGCTGTATCCTATAGTTGACCTCAGCATCCAGGGTTCCATCTCTGGCGAGAGTACTACCCAAATACACAAATGTGTCAACCACAGCAAGTCTCTGGTTGTTGACAAAAATATTTGGTTCCACATACAAACTACCGGGTGGAGGTGTGAACATGGCCTTAGTCTTCTTAAAACTAATAGTAAGCCCAAAAGACGCACAGGCACCCCAAAACAGATCCATGATACCCTGCATATCCCTTTCACCATGAGCCACGAGATCGGCGTCATCCGCATAAAGCAATTCACGAACCAGGTGCTGAAAGGTCATTGTAGAAGCATGAAAACGACGAAGATCAAAGATCCTACCTGTGGTTCTGAAACGCAAATAAACACCTAGAGTCCATTCCCTAAAGGCATACGACATACATGAGATGATTGCAACGTCTTGTCAGACGAGTGCCACTCCCTCAGACACTGAAAGTTCATGAGCCCGAAAAATGACATATAGTCCTGCCAGCGAATTCACATGCTCAAGCAGACATGGCACTGAAGACGGTCATTGTTATACATACATATATATATATACGCACACACACATATACATGCGTACATAAACAATACACAATACGCACACATACATATACATACACACACACATGCAAATATAAACAAGACGGTCATTGGTATACATACATATAAATGTATACATGCATACATACATACATGTCTATAAGCATACGCTCATATATACCCATATACATACACAATGCATAATTCACAAACATACATATACATACCCACATTCATACATACACATATACATACATATACATCCACATATACAAATAAATACACACATATACTTACACATACATATACGTACACATATGCACATATATATACATACACTTACCTACATATACATACACATCCATATATATGCATTAATACACATACACACATACATGCACACATACAAATACATATACATACACACCTGCATACATACACATACATGCATATACACACATACATGCATAGAAACATTTATAAATGTATATATGTACACACACAAGCATATATACACATAGACACACATACATACATATACACATAGATATAAATACATATAAACTCACATGTACATATATAAATATACACACACATACATATATAAATATACATACACATATACATACATAGATACATATAATGATGGCAGAATAATTGTTACATGCATCCAGCATTACAGGCGTACACACGTCACAGCTTTTTTATCGCCACAGGACTTTTTTCTTTTCTTTTTTTTATAATAGACAAATACCTGAGGGAGTATCTATACAAAGATGATGTTACAGAGTTTTAGCTTTGTACGACAGCTAAATCTCTCTCGGTTCAAAATGTTGACATCCAGCAACAAGCAAGAGCAAGATAGCCAGCAACAAGTCAAACTGCAGACCAGCTTAATGCGGATATTGGTCTCCCGCTTTGTTTTTTTTTTTTTTTTAATAAAAAGTTTGGTTGAGACAAACACTTTTGGAATAGTAACTGACGATGATATTATCAAATTCACACATTTTTTCACAAATAAACTCAGCGACAAAATGTAAACAGTCCACCGACATATATTAAAGACGCTTACTTAAAAAAAAAGTACGACATACATACATACATACATACATACATACATACATAACAATGGATAGATGGATAAATATAAATAAAATAAATAATTAGCTAGATGTATACATAAATTCCAAATAGATAGATAGATATACATATATATAGATAGACAGATAGATAAATCGATAGATAGATAAATATATAGATAGATACATATAGATAGATGCATATATAGATAGCTAGATAGATAGCTAAATAGATAGATAGATAAAAGGTGAGATATATATATAGAGAGAGAGAAATAGAGAGAGATAGAGAGAGAGAGAAAGAGAGAGGGAGAGGGGAGAGTTAGAGACAGAGAGAATTAGGAGTGTGTGTGGGAGTGGAAAGAGTCGATAGACAAACCCATCATAAAAGATTTTAAATAGCGTATTAAAATTCACCGAGAAGGAGAACAAAAAAAAAGGGTGAGAAAAAAAGAAAAAAAATTGAGGGAATGAAATGAATAAACTTTAATGGCGTCAACGCGAAATGAAAGTGTGTTAATAAACTGGAATCGAATATAAAACCGAATGAAATCTAAAATCGAAAGCGAAAAGAAAAAATGGAATAAAATAAAAAATAAAACGAAAAACAAAGAGAGAAATCGGGTCTGAAATTGGTTTAGGCGAAGTTATACGGAAGCAAATTGCGCAGAATATTAAATTGTCGGGCCGATGAAGAACACGTGAGATTTTTACGCGGAACGTCCGATATTGGATGACGGGTGAAATATTAAATGACGTGTATTACATGCGCACAATAATAAATGATAGGTCAGAGATATTAGGTTTTTTAAGTAAGATATTGATCGGCGCCCTAAACAAGCGTTTTGCTGTGAATATATTTGCGGTGATGATATTGCAGACTACCTTCGTAGGATCTATATTGCAAATAATCCCTCCTCTATTTTATCGCATTTCTCTTGCAATATATTTTTTATTCAAAAAAGTCACACACACACACACACACACACACACACACACACACACACACACACACACACGCGCGCGCACGCACACACACACACACACACACACACATATATATATATATATATAAAGTGAAAATGTCTGTGTATGCGTCTGTCTGTTTGTCTGTGTATACTTTCTAACAAATAACTCTGTCAATTTTCGCTCTACAGGCTCGAGATTTGACATGAAAGGTATCGAGATTTTTCAAAAGATTTTACCTTTGCGGTCTCTAGCAAACTATTAAACCAATTTCGGGTCTAAACATTTGAAATTTTACATACAGGGTATTAAGACATGCAGCAAGTTTTTAAATCAGTTTTGGGGCGAAAATGTAGCAGGCAACAGGTAAAAGTTTACAGAGTTCACCTTTGCAGACTCTACCTAACTCCTCCACCAATTTTGGGTCTAAATACTTGAAATTTTAGACGTAAATAATTTGGACATGGGTAAAACATGTTAATTCATTTGGAGCCCAAAACAATAAATGTTAAAGGGGTCTAAATTGAAGTCAAAGTTTTAAAAACATTTGACGTCTGCGGTCTCTACTAACTTTTCTCTATGGTAGTGAAGGAAGCCTATTATATAAAAAGGCATTACCGTACATATTAAACTTTTTAATATTTACATACGCACATAAAGTTATGAACAGTACATAGAACCCGAGGAAAGCCTGGCGGAACTTCTAGTGTATATATATATATATATATATATATATATATATATATATATATATATATATATATATATAGTCCACATACAGCACTGTTTCGCTGTTTTACAGCTCATTAGTGCTGCTAGATAGGCAATTACCTCAAGCCAGGATCGAAACCCGACTCGGTGGCTGCTGTGCGAGTCGTGAATTAACGATATCTTGACATCGTCCGAAATACCTAAGCTCGATTTGTTTACACGCAAAGAGTATCGCTTTATACGTTAATGGTAATTCATGTATCACTTCTCAATATGCTCAACTCAAGATAAGGAGCATTATAGTCATCCACATACAGTACGGTTTCACTGTTTCACAGCTCATCAGTGCCGAAACTACTGGCCTTGGTGAAGAGGAGACTAAAACTTGCTGCGATGGTTACAAATGATTTGAAATAACAGCAAGGGGAGACTTGATTCCAAATATTTCTCATAGTTATATCTTCCCTATCGAAAATAGGGTACAATCATTAATATTTCCAGTATTAAATAATCCTTATACACTGTGAAATTTACTTTATGTATGAAAAGCAGAGGGGGATGCAACATACTGTTTTTCAGATCATTTGAAACCAAGTTTTATTCTTCCCTCCATCAAGACCAGAGGTTTTGGAAAAATATCAGATATTTTGTAATTCATATGTAAAACTAGGAAAACAAATGACTATGATGAAAATATTTTATGGCTGTAAAAAAATACCAACAATAGGCTCTGGATGATAGATGACCTTCTTAACGTGCGACCTTAAAGGCAAACGTCACATAACCCATTACACAATTTAGGTCATTACCTTTCCAACGAACCTTCATTCGTTGATTCTGATCAATAGTGGCTGAGATTTGGAACTTATAAAATTGCCAAAAAAGTGGTATATCTATGGATATATCTATACTCGTAGCCTAATTGATAAGTAAAATGCTCATATTTTTTCTATTAGATAAAACTACATCAAAATTTGCAGGCTTTTTGAAGATCATAATAATATTTTATGGTTAAAATTTTATGACTATTGTAAAAAAAGGAATCTATATTATCAAATCAATAAAATATGCCCAAATTTGCCTACATTTGTATATATAGTGTCCTGCAAGGCAACTTCAGTTTTACTGCTTCAGTTGTCTCCTCTTGGTCTTGTTAGACCACTTATGTATCAGAGAGGCGGTAGCACTCTCTATATAGGGATGGCCCGTACACGCCTATATACGCCTACAAAACAAAACTATCCAAATCTCAACTAAAATCAATTTATAAGTTTCAAAAAGCACATATTCTTACAGAGAAGTGTCTTACGAATCCAGCGAGTGTCAGAACGTCGGTTAAAATGTCAAAAGAAGGCAAAAAAGGGTACAAAAATGGCCAATTGTTCTTCTTTCTTCTTTCTTCTTCTTTCTTCTTTCTTTTGAGACGATGTATCTCGGTGTACAAACGGTCTCTGACAACAGTTCAAGCATCAATCGACTGCTCTTTACACGGAGAAGTGCAGTGACCCATCGCTTTTTAGCTAATTCGATAATTAAATAAGATTACGTGTAATAACAAGTTTTAAACACTATATACCCAATGTAGACAGACCACTTCGAACACGGAACTTCTCTCAAAAGGGACAGCTCCAAATAATACACCGGATGCTCACAGACGTTCCAGTTTGCCAGTGGCCTATATTTCTTGGACGCTGAATATTTGAGGTGAACGTTAAGGTTTTTTTCTTTAAACAGTAACCCACCAGCGTTAATGAAACCACGAAATCTTTATCTCAGTTGATCAAAATTGTTATAAGAGTAACCTATCAGCAAGTACGACGTCAAAAAACAATGTTATAAAAACAAATAATTCTTCAGATTTTGGACTGTAAAATATGTACAAAATGTCAATGCTGTGACCAGGATTCGAACCTAAGTTAGCACGGCCACAACGTGGGGTCCTAACCTCTAGACGATCACGGCTAACACTGACGTCTGTCGCTCTTGGCAGAAAGACACATGACTACTGTCAAACTATTGAAAAATAAGGAGGAAACTTGAAATTCTCACGCATGCGCAAAAATACACTATAGCAACCATTGTTAAATGCAGCTGAATCTCTTCGCTTGCTAAGAAAAGTAGATCAGACCAGTTCTTCTAAGAACTCACCAAACGCCAAAGGAAATAAGTTAAATTAACCGCAAAAGAAACTGCAAGAAAGTCAAGAAAAATTTAATAGTGAAGGTATGAACATTTTAGAACTTTATAATACTCTAACTGTTTTATCAGAGAGGCGGTAGCACTCTCTATGTAATATAGAACCGATGGAGGACCAAGAGGCTACTCCTGAGGCCCAAAACCGAAAGACCTAAAACCCAGCAGGAAGCGACCTGCTACTAATGGAGGCGGCAATGAGCCGCCTCCTAAAAAAGACAATACTATCATGAATGTAAGTTTAAAAATAAGACTGTAAGTAAAAATACTAATTAACAAGAATAAAAAAGCATTGGAAATGCAAAAGGATATAGGGATGGTATGCCAAAAAGTATACAAACAAGATAGCTATGAATGGCTCGGCACATGGAAATAGAATTGAATCCAAAGTATAGCCCTATAGCTTTTTACAACTGTAATGATGGCACGGAATGAAGATTGGAGAAAAGCTATAGGGCTATACTTTGGATGCAATTCTATTTCCATGTGCCTAGCCATTCATAGCTATCTTGTTTGTATACTTTTTGGCATACCATCCCTATATCCTTTTGCATTTCCAATGCTTTTTTATTCTTGTTATATATATATATGTATATATATATATATATATATATATATATATATGTTTTTATATATATATGCTTTTATTGTTTGCACCTTATTTGCTAAAATCAATAAACATAGAAAATTATAGTTTTTAAAAACATTTTAGATACATAGAATAAGGGAATAGGATATTGAGTCAGAAGAAGGATATTGTACTTTAAATCCAAAATGAATGTTAAATTTTACTATTGCATAGCAAGGATCAACGCTTATCAAGGCCCAAGTGCCACTCAAGGATAAGAATTAATGAGTTTCAGGTAAGCTGTGAGACAACACTTGTAATGGTAGAACTTGTGTGAGGTTTGATTATTTAAGAATTATTTAGAATTTATTTGGAAACGACCACGTTATAGTGAACTGGGAATTTTCGCTGGGGGGATACCAGAGGAGTAAGCTCATTAGAGCAACTTCCGTTTAAGTACTTGTACGACATCGTAACGATGCAAGACTGCGATGACGTGAAAAGGAACGGTGCTTTTTTTTTTTTTTTTTTTTTTTTTTTTTTTTTTGCTTATGCAACTTTTAAAATACCGTTCAATTTGCTAATTTGTAAAGATGTTATTCGGAATTCTGAGTAGGAGCGATCAGCATGTTACGTTAAAAACATAGACAGAATACCTAATCCTCTCTAAAAATTGAACAGTCAGTTTTTTAAAAGATCATTCGAATTACTATTCGCACCTTTTCACAACGTTTTGACGCAATATAATTTTCAATTTCGTTAAGGTGCGTTTTGTACAACTTGAAAATCTATATGTTATGATTCGGGATTCCTTATGTCGAACTCGGGAATTTATATGTCGAACTCGGGAATTTATATGTCGAACTCGGGAATCTATACAGAATTTTGAATTGAACGCTTTATTTAATACACCTTATTTTAAACTTTACTATTTGAGGTTTCCTTTTCTTCTTTTTTTTTTCATATATCATTTCTATTAGGCTTTCTGATAGATTATTTTATTTTATTTTTTATTTTTTATTTTTTTACATTTTCACCAGAAACAAGGCATATTGCTACTTTGATGTATGGGGGCTACTATCAGGGACATAAGCATCAGGGGTACTGTGTAGGGAGTTGGGCAACAAGATGTCGGTTCACGTTACACTTGAACTTCTGCATGTCAGAACAGTTGGGGAAGCAGGGCGCCAAAATGGAATTCAAAAGTCTAGCGGTTCTGGGAAAGAAACTACTGGAGTAGAAAGCTCTCCTACATCTAGATATCTTCACTGTGTAGGGGTGGGATTTAGCTGCTTTTCGGGTTTGTCGAGGATATTTACGTCGTGGGGGCACAAGTGCTTGCAATTCGTCAGAGCATTCACCATTAAAATACTTGTAGAACAGGCAGAGGGATACAGCATTTCGTCGATGGGACAGATGTTGCAGCATAGATGACAGTTCAGGGCCTATCAGGTTGAAGACTCTCTTTTGAACCTTGTCTAGGAGCGAGAGACTAGTAGCAGATGCACCAGCCCAAATATGACAACAATACTCCATACATGGGCGAATGGTGACTTTATAGAGGTACAGGATACTTTCGGGCGTTAGTAGCTTTCTAGCACGGTAGAGAGAACCTACCTTTTTCGCGGCGGTCCTGGCAATGCTCTCATATTTTATATAAAATATTGTGTTATTAATAAAATAATGAAAAATACTAAAAGTTTTATGATGCATATTAGTCCGAACATTCGCGGAGCATATGTTTTTCCGTCATTTTGATGGAAGGTGTACACTTGTTATTAATAAATGTGGAACAGGAAAATGCTAATAGACATCCTCTTAGGAAAAGTTTCAAGTCGGTCAATAAAAATTAAAGATCTTTCATCAAATTTAATTTCGAATTTGCATCAATTCTTGACGGCACTATACGTTTTAGACACGATACTCATTCACGTCCATCGCTCGTATAGTTCTGTATCCTTACCCCTCAGACCTTAAAACTCAACCGCCACTCCCCCACTTCCGTTTCCAGTCTTTTCTGCCTGCAATAACACGTGACATTCCCAGAAAGCTTCTCGTCACTTCCGATTTTTTGTCCCTCATCATTAGCTTCGAGGTCATCTCGAATCCTTGTCTCCAATATTCGTCAGCAGGTTAACAGTTTATTTCGCTAAAATAAAAAAAAATTCAAAAAATCGCTCGAATGTGATATTTATACAAGAAAGCGACAATCCTTCGTTACTTTTTTTTTCGCGCTCAAACCCAATCTGAATGTTTGCACGATGGAGAAACAAACCGGAAGTTTCTCTACTGTCAATGCCAACGATCAGCTCAAAAGACTTGGCGTTGACAAGTCGCTGATACAAATCGGGAACAAAGAATCATTGTCCATTTCTATCGGCCATGTGTTTAACATACTTATCTCTCTGGGTAACGCCGTAAAGACTACCACTCCCAGACAGCATCTTCCTTTTATTATGAGGAAAGATAGTCAGGATTACTGCGTGATATCTCTGCTATCCTCAAAACCTGGAAAGTACTGAGACGTGTTGTGTGTATGCGTGTCTTTCTGTGTCATGGTTGTTGTAAAGAGCTGTACGCACATAAACATACATAAAAGGTTTACACACACACACGCGTGTGCACGCATAAATATACAGTAGAATCCCGGGATATGGTGGCCTTAAGATACGGTTTTTTCAGTTTACGATGTGGAGTACGATGTTTTCCGACCCCTGGTTACGACACTGGCCCCTTCTTACGGTGTTATTTAGAATGTTATTTGAGTATATACATGTGTATTATATACCGTACGGAATTTTGTTACTAATTTTAATGCCGTATCCTGAGGTTCTACTATAAATATACTAGCAGGGCTCCCGGCGTTGATCGGTCATAAAATACACATGAATAATATATGTTAATTCATACAGAAACTAAGACATATGCGTACGAGTATTATTGTTTTTCTAAACAGTTCACTTCTTGTAAATAAAAGAAAATATTTTAGCTGAGATCGAAACAAAAATCTAAAGACAGGGAGTCAAGTACAATGACACTTAGGCCAGCTTGATAAGATCTCTAAAAATATTTTCAAACAAACTTATTTTTAATAGAAGTAATCTGGTATGTGAACAATTCACGCATGTGCATTCGTGAAACAGTTGATAAAGAAAAATCTTATGAACTCTTTTTTTTCTTCAGTGTTGATCTCTTAGCAGCCCTTTTCCGGATGAAAACTGATAAAAATGTTTCCAACTGTCTGAATATCCTATATACCGAATTTCAAGTCTGTAGATCAAATATTCGTTGATTTTCACTTTTATATATGACTCGATACCACACGATTCATTAATCTGAGTTTCTATTCTCATATTTTATATATATATATATATATATATATATATATATATATATATATATATATATATATATATATATATATATATATATATAAGTTGAACTTTACAATCAAAATGCATTGCTCGACTGAATACTCCAAAAACAATTTACAAAGTCCTATTTCCGCGGAGTTTCAAAGAATGCTATTCTTGCTGTTCTTCTCAACAGATGACAGAAAGAAAGAAATTTCACCATTTCGTATATCAGGTAACCACTACATCCTTTTGATTTCATTACTATATATATATATATATATATATATATATATATATATATATATATAGAGAGAGAGAGAGAGAGAGAGAGAGAGAGAGAGAGAGAGAGATTTCTAATTCACTCACCAGTTTTCACATAGGTTAACATCAAAGATTTCTCTTTGAGAACAACCTTTGGAGTTCCCTGGAGTCTAGGTGATATCAAGCATTCCCAGATTTTCAGTATTCGCCACTCTTTTTGATAACCTTTGCAAATTAGTTTGCGTTATCGCAATAGCTGTTTGCCATTGTTTTCTCGTTGGTAGCGACCATTGATCTTCACTGGAATTTGGATGGCAATAAGCCTCCCCTAGGTTCCAGTCCTCTTCGCCACTTCCAGTTGAGGTTCGGTTAATGCTTTCTCTTCTCAGGAAGGTTTATAACGAGTAAAATCTTTGTTTGGGTGAATGAATAACGCATACAGAAATATGCCAGCAAGTTGAAATGTAAAATGTTCATTTCAACTTGCTGGCACATTCCTTTTACTTTTCCCATCCGCAAATTCATTCTTAGCTTGAAGTGGTTTGATTTCAACTTTTTCTTATTTATCTGTAGCACTCCAGTTGCGTTTCCTACCGTTTAAGCTATTTAAACGGTAGGAAACGCGACTGGAGTACTAAATGTTTTGGTTTTGATTCTAACTGATGGCACCCAAATTTTGTTTTAATCTTTTGACATCAAAACTATATATTAGGTACAATATAACATTCAATAGCGGATTGGCTGTGCAATAATAAATGCGAAATCTCATGCATTTAAATATATTTAAGTGTATTTTACGACTGGGCAAGGTTAGACTAGTAGAGGATATATTTTATGTGTAGATTTTTAGTATTTATTTTAACAGTGATCAATATGTGAGCAGAGCTTAGTAAGTCATGAATATATATATACATCATATCCATTTCCGAGACTTACTATTTGGGAGTAATTGCGCCAAATTCGGGGGTAATTGCGCCAACTAAAAACAAAGGGGTGCTCTTTATATACGTGGTTGCCAAAAGAGAACTTTTAGCTTGTTGGCAAAATTACCCCGGACTTGGCGCAATTACTCCAAAGTACGGTGTATATATATATATATATATATATATATATATATATATATATATATATATATAGGATTTTCAGAATGTGAGAGATTGTATAATAAATTCCACAGCCAAACAACGCCGCAGCTCACTAGAGCCATGACAGCCAACGAACCGGAAGTCCAAGACTCGAGTTTCGCCCTCATTTGGGCTCATCAGTTAGACACATCCGCACTCAGGATTCGAAACCCGAGCCTCTTGCATGCGAGGCAAGCACTCTACAAACTGAGCAAACGCCCCGCACACAAGAATTTCTATTAACCAACACAGATCAAGCAAACCGCGTCGAAATCCGACTGTGAAATGAACCCACTTCGTCTCGACAAGGGACGCGGCCGTCCAACCAGTCAATAACCCTTGCCGATGTCTCACAAGTAGGATTTTAACTCGAAGGGACGACGCCGTCCAGCAATGCTAACCCTACGAGCAACTTATAATAGGTTCATTTCACAGTCGGATTTCGACGCGGTTTACTTGATCTGTGTTGGTTAATAGAAATTCTTGTGTTCGGGGCGTTTGCTCAGTTGGTAGAGTGCTTGCCTCGCATGCAAGAGGCTCGGGTTTCGAATCCTGAGTGCGGATGTGTCTAACTGATGAGCCCAAATGAGGGCGAAACTCGAGTCTTGGACTTCCGGTTCGTTGGCTGTCATAGCTCTTGTGAGCTGAGGCGTTGTTTGGCTGTGGAATTTATTATATATATATATATATATATATATATATATATATATATATACAGATACATCTCACATTCTCTCTATATATATTATTCTTGATTTCGAGCAAATAAATATGCACACACATAAATATGCCATATATATATATATATATATATATATATATACTTCAGAAAAAAATTATCCAACAATCAGCTGGTATGGAAACCTGTGGTTATAAGATTTAAAAAATATTACTGGCAGTGATCTCCCAATCTGCCGTAAGGACTCTGACAAACATATGCACGGGCTTGGAGACTATATTCGGAACACCCTCCCCTTGACTAGAGAAACTAAACTAGAATCGGGCGATCAGGCCTCTATGTGCTTTAGACTTAACATGCAGCATAACATTAGTTATTTTATTTTCTCTACAGGTCTCCCTCGACCCAGGAATATACCTTAATAAACAAAGTCTCTATTAACATAGATACAACACTTTGCATATACGAGGGGCGATCCACTTCCCATAGGAGTAGAACAACAAAACTTGACACAGTTATTAGTCTTTCTCTACATAGGAACTACACAGAGTTATGCATTTCTCCCATCGTTTGATGCAGCTCTGGAGACCTTTTTTTGTAGAACACCCCAAGTTGGTCTTCCAACCACGACGTGACTTCTGAAATCAAGGCTGCATCATCTGAGGAACGTTTTCCTTCGCTTTCCTTTCAAAAATAACTTCATGGCTGGGAAGATGTGAAAGTCAGAGGGTGCAAGCTCCGGAGAGTATAGAGGATGGGGAAGGATTTCATAACCACACGCCCGTGCTTCTGATCTGGCGACATGCGAGTTGTGGACTGGAGCGTTGTCCTGTAGGAGGAGAGTACCTTTGCTGATCTTACCCCGCCTCTTGATTTTGGTAGCTTCCCTTAATTTACTCTAAAGTGAAGCATAATAGGCCCCTGTAATTGTGGTACCCTTTGCCAGGAAATCTGTCATCACTACGCCGTCCTGGTCCCAGAAGACGGTGAGCATGACCTTGCCAGCAGAGAGCTGCACCCTTGCCTTCTTTGGAGGTGGTGAGTCCAAGTGCTTCCACTGCATTGATTGGGCTTTGGTCTCTGGATCATAGTCAGGGACCCAGGTTTCATCCTGTGTAATCAGTCTTTTGAAAACCTTTGACTTATCTTTTTGGCACATCTCCAAATTCATCCTCCAGCACTCGACGCGTTCTCGCTTCTGGAATGGTGTGAGTAACCTGGGAATCCATCTGGCAGACACCTTATGCATATGCAAATGGTCATGAATGATAGTTTCCACTAACCCTGTTATTAATCTTGACATCTTGGGCTATTTGGCGAATAGTAATGCGCCAATCTTCCAAAATGGCAGCCTCAACTTGACGGACAGATGCCTCATCAATGGCCGAAGGGGGGCGACCAGGTCTGGGAGCTGTTTCCACAGACTTCCAGCCATGTTTGAATTCACGATGCCAGCGTTTTACAAGGTCATATTATGGGACATTATCACAATGAGTTACTTTCGTTTCATCAAAAGTCTCCTGTGGTGTGCGTCCTTTCAAATACAAAAACAAAACGGATCACTGCTCGACATTCAACAGGCTCCATTTCACACCTGACTCAATTCAAACACCTGTAAAACATAAACCATAATTAGTTCAGAGTTGTAATTTGCCACATAACCCGTAGAGATATAAATCATTGCACATGCAAAATTTCAGCTAGATCAGACAACTGGAAGTGGGTCAGGGGCATTACTTATTGCACTCCCCTCGTACAATTAACCATTCGGTCAGCTCTGATACTATAGATGACACATTTTCTACTTACACATACGCAGCTGGTACCACAACGCATAACTTTTCTATACATCATTCGCTATCACAGATGATTACGTTTTCAACCCGTTCCCCAGACCAGCAAGAAAAACACGCATCACTTCTAGATTTGTTTCTGACCACAGTTCCCGATGACTGTGTAACGAATGACCACAGCCCACTTGGGAACGCCGATCATGCAGTGGTAATGGTTGAAATCGCCCTAAACTCTAGACCCAAAACTGAAGATCCAATGCTCAAAACAACGAGATATTATAAAAAGGCTGACTTGGAAGCCATCAGGGATCTCATCAGGGACGCCCCATGGCGAAATATCTTTTCACTTCCTGCTGAACAGTGCGCAAATGTGACCACGGAATGGTTCAAAACGACAATTGAAGCACATGTTCCCACGCCAAAATTTTATAGCAAGCCCCACTCTCCCCAATGGTTTACTTCTACTTGTGCAGCTGCCATTGAGCAAAGGCAATATGCGTACAACAGATTTAACCGACATAAGTCCAGTTCAAACAGACAGAAGTATATGGAAGCCAGAAGTAACTGTAAGAAAGAAATAGCGACAGCTAAGAGAGAATTTACTGAAACCACCAAAAAAAAAAAAAAACGCACCGAAGCACAGAAATTAGGAACCCGTGACTTTTGGAAAATCTACAACAATGTAGTAAATAATGGTCAATCAACAATTTCCCCACTATCCAAGAATCACAAGGGGTTTTCTCAGCAACAGAGAAGGCTAACATGCTTGCCAGTCGATTTGCCTCCAACTCCACACTAGACCCTACTAACCATCCCCGCTGACTTTCCTTTGCGGGCAGACGCCACACTAGACGATCTGAAAATCACCCCTGCTCAGGTGCATGCTATCATAAGAAATCTTGACACTGCAAAAGCGTGTGGACCTGATCTCATCCCGGCTCTTCTATTAAAAAAGTGCTCCGCCGAAGTAGCTCCAGTTCTCTCCAAACTTTACAACAAATGCCTTAATGAATGCGTTCCTGCTCGCTGGAAAACTGCTTTTGTATTACCAGTTTTCAAGAATTCTGGCGAAAGAACTGATCCAGTAAATTATCGCCCCATTAGCCTCCTCCCACTTTCCGCCAAAATATTTGAGTCCATAATTAACCAAAACTTTAGTCCATCACCTTACAGATGCTAAACTTCTGACTGATCAACAATATGGATTTAGGCAAGCCCCTTCCACAGTAGACATCCTAACTGTAATCACATAACGTATATACCATTCACTGGACAAAGCGGGGTAGGGTAGAGCGGTAGCTTTAGATATATCTAAGGCTTTTGACAGGGTATGGCATGAAGGCCTTCGCAAGAAAATCAGATCATACGGTATCATTGGAAGAATACTTAACATAAGTAAATCCTTCTTTGATAAGAGAAAAATCCAGGTTGTCCTCGACAGTCGTACATCTAAACAATATGATATAAATGCGGGAGTGCCTCAGGGAGCTGTCCTTGGACCTCTATTATTCCTAATATTTAAAATGACCTCTCTTACAAAATTATCTGTTAGATGGGTATATATGCTGATGAGACCCCGCTTTATCACAGGCACGACAGGAAAACAAATGAACACATATCTAAAGAAATGGCAAAAACACTAGAGGATGACCTCCGATCTGTAGTGGAATGGAATATATATTGTAATATAATAATTCTCTAAGTTACAAATATCAAGTTTTCTCAGTGGTCGTTTATTACTTTTCAAAAGATATCAATTACAATATTGTTTCGTATTGTGACAAACAAGTCTGGAAAAATTATGTCATTGATGCATATTTAGTCACGTATTCATCAGGTGTTTACCTTAAAAAAAAACTTATAAAAACACCATTTGAACAACTAGCACATCCTACCGTTCCTTTTTGTTTCGAAGATTATGCTCAAACCGAATTTATTTTAATTTATACTATTTATTTTCAATTTTTTATATTATTATTGTTATATTTTTATTTTCATTATATGTAAAGTTTTTTATCCGCTTATTTTTTATTATTTTACTATTCTTCGAGTCCTATTTTTAAGCTATATTCATTTATGTACTCATAGTTTATCTTTCAGTTATAGTATTCTTAGAAAGTGAATTGTTTTAAATACGAAACTATGTGTCTTATTCCTTTTTTACGTTTCTTTTGCTTACATTCTTCGAAGGTTTAGCTCATAGACAAATTTAAATTAATTCCACAAGTTTTGTTAGCATTGTCGCTAGTTATGATATGGTTTGTTATATGTATAAATATTTGAATTATAATTTTTTATATCATCTTTTTTACGTTGTGTGTGCTATGTTTTTAAAGTTTGATTAAAATTAAAATTAAAGTTTGAGTAAAATTACTCTTTCCTTCGAGTTTAATCTTACATGCGATCAAAGGGAGGTAATTCTTGTGAACTCAATATCTCAGTATTTTATTTATCTTATTTTCCATCTGAAATGGAAATTTATTTGTTCGAATCTGTTCTTTATTCTGTTCTTGGGTTATTCTTGTTTGCTAAATCATTCTAATTGATTTTTCATTTTGTATGTTATTTTCTGTTTTTAGTCCAATATCATATTTATAATCACTTATCCATTTTTTATCCATCTTTTCTTTGCATATCTCATTAATTCAAATATTGCTCGGATTATTGAATTTAAGTGTTTAAATCCTCCCAGCATGTTATGAAATATTTTTTCTCCATCTGACATTTTCTATTTACTTTGTGTTTTATTATTAATACTTACTTACGTACTTACTAACATCTCTAGCCTATTCGCACCAACTGGATCTCTTTACCATTAAATATTCTTATATTTACTAAATTGAATGAGCTTAATATTGAAATAAATTTATCCACATTTGTAAATATTACTATATCCTAATTGCATTCTTCGTACCATCTTGCCCTTCCCTCTACTCCACTTAACATATGTTGCCTTTTTTCATTTTCAATAAGTTATATTTTCCCATCAACAAAAGTTTTTTTTACAAATGCATCACCACTTGTCAAGGCCAAGAGGGCACTCGAGGATAAGGGTTAAGGAGTGTACAGTAGACAATTGGCCAATAAAGTAATCGTTACTAATGGAAATTCTGTAAATTTGTTAAATTATATGGACCGGCTCATCAAAAACTTGTTTACGTTAGACCTGAAGACAACCATATTGTAGTGAGCTGGAGAGCAGGAAAATGGAAGACAATTCAATAGGCATGCAATTCTAAGAAAGAAGCTTTTTTCATGGAATCTACGTTTGTTATTAATACTTACTTACGTACTTACTAATATCTTTAATAAGCCTATTTACACTAACTGAATCTCTTTACCATTAAATATTCTTACTTCTACTAAATTTAATGAGTTTAATATTGTAAGTCAACTTAATAAATTGATCCACATTTGATGTTACTACTATATCCTAAATGCATTCTTCGTGCAATCTTGCCATTCCTTCTACTCAACTCTACTCATGTTGCCTTTTTTTTTTCATTTTCTATAAGTTATATTTTCCCACCTATAAAATTTCTTGTGTCTGTGTGTGTGTTTTTTATCTTAATTTATACTGATTTATGATTACCTAACTATTAGTATGATATTCTATTTGCATTTACTTCTATGGTTATAAATTCTGGTAGAAATTATATTTGCATTTACTTCTATGGTTATAAATTCTGGTAGAAATTATATTTGCATTTACTTCTATGGTTATAAATTCTGGTAGAAATTATATTTGCATTTACTTCTATGGTTATAAATTCTGGTAGAAATTATATTTGCATTTACTTCTATGGTTATAAATTCTGGTAGAAATTCTATTTGCATTTACTTCTAAGCTATAAATTCTGGTAGAAAATATATTTGCATTTACTTCTATGGTTATAAATTCTGGTAGAAATTATATTTGCATTTACTTCTATGGTTATAAATTCTGGTAGAAATTATATTTGCATTTACTTCTATAGTTATAAATTCTGGTAGAAATTATATTTGCATTTACTTCTATGGTTATAAATTCTGGTAGAAATTATATTTGCATTTACTTCTATAGTTATAAATTCTGGTAGAAATTATATTTGCATTTACTTCTATGGTTATAAATTCTGGTAGAAATTCTATTTGCATTTACTTCTATGGATATAAATTCTGGTAGAAATTATATTTGCATTTACTTCTATGGTTATAAATTCTGGTAGAAATTATATTTGCATTTACTTCTATGGTTATAAATTCTGGTAGAAATTATATTTGCAATTACTTCTATGGTTATAACTTTTGGTAGAAATTATATTTGCATTTACTTCTATGGTTATAAATTCTGGTAGAAAATATATTTGCATTTACTTCTATGGTTATAAATTCTGGTAGAAATTATATTTGCATTTACTTCTATGGTTATAAATTCTGGTAGAAAATATATTTGCATTTACTTCTATAGTTATAAATTCTGGTAGAAATTATATTTGCATTTACTTCTATGGTTATAAATTCTGGTAGAAAATATATTTGCATTTACTTCTATGGTTATAAATTCTGGTAGAAAATATATTTGCATTTACTTCTATGGTTATAAATTCTGGTAGAAATTATATTTGCATTTATTTCTAAGCTATAAATTCTGGTAGAAAATATATTTGCATTTACTTCTATGGTTATAACTTCTGATAGAAATTATATTTGCATTTACTTCTATGGTTATAAATTCTGATAGAAATTATATTTGCATTTACTTCTATGGTTATAACTTTTGGTAGAAATTATATTTGCATTTACTTCTATGGTTATAAATTCTGGTGGAAAATATATTTGCATTTACTTCTATGGTTATAAATTCTGGTAGAAATTATATTTGCATTTATTTCTAAGCTATAAATTCTGGTAGAAAATATATTTGCATTTACTTCTATGGTTATAAATTCTGATAGAAATTATATTTGCATTTACTTCTATGGTTATAAATTCTGGTAGAAAATATATTTGCATTTACTTCTATGGTTATAACTTCTGGTAGAAATTATATTTGCATTTACTTCTATGGTTATAAATT
This sequence comes from Euprymna scolopes, assembly GCF_053919585.1. NCBI lineage: Eukaryota > Metazoa > Mollusca > Cephalopoda > Sepiida > Sepiolidae > Euprymna > Euprymna scolopes. Next base: position 29,294 of record NW_027633149.1, read on the forward strand.
CTGGTGGAAAATATATTTGCATTTACTTCTATGGTTATAAATTCTGGTAGAAATTATATTTGCATTTATTTCTAAGCTATAAATTCTGGTAGAAAATATATTTGCATTTACTTCTATGGTTATAACTTCTGATAGAAATTATATTTGCATTTACTTCTATGGTTATAAATTCTGGTAGAAATTATATTTGCATTTACTTCTATGGTTATAAATTCTGGTAGAAATTCTATTTGCATTTACTTCTATGGATATAAATTCTGGTAGAAAATATATTTGCATTTACTTCTATAGTTATAAATTCTGGTAGAAATTATATTTGCATTTACTTCTATGGTTATAAATTCTGGTAGAAATTATATTTGCATTTACTTCTATGGTTATAAATTCTAGTAGAAATTATATTCACACTGGTTCTGATCAAATATTCATCAAACATACTCATTCTAAGTACTTAACACCTGTTTAGACTTGACATTTTCTTAAGTTAATTTTTTTCTTCTAAGATACTTATTTTTTGTTCTAATGCTAACTCGATTTACGATTAAAGACTCCGAGAATTTGGCTTTCTTTCATTTTTTTTTATTTATTGACCATACCGACTATTATTTATTATTACACAGCTCATACTGTACATCTTAAATCATAGTTTCTTTATATTAATGTTACCTAAAATTCTATATGTGCTATATATTTATGGTTTTCCGATTTAGATTTTCAGCTTGTCGTATTAAGTTGATTTAACTTTTTTAATTCAACGTATAATATATCAGCATTTATCAATTTAAGGAGTCATCTATCATTAAGAAATTATGGTTATCAGAGTCCTGGATGCTTATGTCTTTATATTACTCTGTACTTAACATAATGTCCCTGCTTTATCGTTATTTTTATGGCAAGTACTCGTCTGAGCTCCAATCTATGGTCCCCCCTCACCAAACTTTCACGGAAAAACCCGTCTATCTGAAACCACTATCAATATTTTTTTCATTCTTTATCTGTGTCTAAACCTAAACGTAGATTCCATGAACAAAGCTTTTTTTCTTAGAACTACACACATGTGGGACTGTATTCCGCTTGCCTGCTTTATAGCTGATTACAATTTGATCGTCTTCAAGTCCAATGTAAACAAATTTTTGATGAACCGTCTCCTTTACCAAATTTCCACTACTAATGATTACTACGATATTATCTCATTGATTACTGTACACTCATCAACCCTTATCCTCGAGTGGTCTCCGGGGCCTTGATAAATGGTGACTCTTATGTAAAAAAATGCACGTGTTTCAGTTTCTTTCCGTTTTTTACTTCATATTTTTAAAGAAATTCAACGTTACATTTAATACCGGGCAACGGAGGATACATCTCCTAGAATACGATAAAACGCGTTAAATTCGATAAATTCTGTTTTATAAATTTATATTGTATAAATGTTATTTTCTAATGGATCATATTTCGTAATATTTTCAATTTATATTAATTTCGCCATTACATGTAAGTACGTAATAATGGTTCCACCTTAAACGAGTTCGTTTATAAGATCACCAATGTAAAGAAGACGTCATGTCTCATTCCACTTGTTTGTTCTGCTTGCATGTCTTATTAAAAAAAAAAGATGGCCGTTATCTCAATTCAACTATCATAACAACGTTAACGCATTCATCTTTTCCTTGCTATACAAAACGGCCAATGAAATATAAGATCTTTTCTCTCGCACCCCACCACCTCGAGCTAATCTTATCTTTATTCTTTCGTAATTAACACGCATTGTGCCGCATCGTTACTCGCAACAATCATCCAAGAGCAACGCGAATTGTATTATCAATCAAGCGCTCAGTTTTCGCCGCGTCGTTGACAGCAATTGTTTGTTATTTAAATATGTCGCTCACAAAAGGAAAGAAAATTATTCGATAGTTTGTAAAGTAAAACATTTTAAATTCTTGCTTAACAAATTGGTCAAATTGAGCGGTGGAATAATAATAATACTGATTCGAATGACAATACAATATCTTTGCGAATAATTTTCTCTGGATTAACTTCCGGTGAGTAGCGAAGATAATTTCGCCAGTAAACGCTAAACATCAAGGAAACGCCATTCATATCTCTTCTTTTTTTTATATTCCTTTTTCTTTTTTTTTCTATGATTTTTCTTTATTTACTTTTTTCTTTTCGCCTTCTTTCTTTTTCCTTTTCTTTCATATATTTTTATTTTTTCTTTCTTTCTTTTTTCTTTTTTGATTTTTATTTTTGCTTTTCTCTTTCTTCTTTCTTTATTTTTTTTTCTTTTCCTCCTTTTTCCTTTTTCCATTTGTTCATTTTTTTCTTTTCTTTTCTATCTCTTCTTTACTTTTTTCTAGTTCCCTTGCTTTTTTTTTCTTCTTTATCTTTATTTCTAATCATAATTCTCTATGCCAAATGCAAGTCTCCCCCCCCCCGTATTTTCTGCTGCTCAAGTAAGGAATGGTTTAGTCTTTGAGGTGATTCGTTGCCGGTCAGTTCGTTTCTAATCACTTCCGGTGTCCGATATCTTTTTAAAAATAAGGATGTGTTACTCGGGTGACAGGAGCGTGTCGGTAATTTCATTGGCTCCACATTTGCCTCTCCTCTACATCCTTCTCTCACAGATGTGATGATGTTTTTTGTTTGTTTGCTCTGTTTTGCTTTACTAGGGGAAGCCTCCGCTTATCAAGACCCAAAGCCACTCGAGGATAAGGGCCAATGAGTGTGAGGTAGACGGTGAGACAAAACCGTGATGATCAGCAATGGTGGAACTTGGATATTGTTTAATTATTCAAGAAGACAGCTAAACAAGAAATTATTTAGATTAGACTTGAAAACGTTAATGTTATAGTCAGCTGGGAAGCAGTCAAGTGACATTGTGTTCCACAAACGCGTAGTTAGGAAACATTTGTTTAGTTTTAGGCTCAAATGGAGAATAAGAGAAAATTGTTGAATGTTGTAGCGTTTGTTGTACAACAATTCGCTGTTGAAGTATCTCGTTATAATACATCTTCTTGTTCCAGTCGCTTTCAAGCACTGTAACTGTTGTTCCTCTTCCTTATCTCTTACTGACTATAAATCGGGTTAGATTACACTTACGACAATAAACAGAAATAATTAAAAACCTTTATCGTGTACCTATTTGTCACGGAATGAAGATGCTATATTCCAAATATCACGAAAATTGGTCAAATAGTTCGTTTTTTTGTTTTGTTTTTTTTTTGTTTTTTTTTTGTTTCTTTTAAGAAAAGTAAATATTACACTTTTTAGCGATAACTTATTATCACGGCCATTTGTTTCTGGAGAGGTAAATAATAGGGTGTGTAATCAGTGATTAATTTAACCTTTTCGACACATTTCGAAAATGTATCCTTTTTAATTTTCTTCAAATTGTGTTTTAAACTTATATGGACTGACCCTTTTAAAAAAATGTTGGCTTAATTTGCATATTTCATTTCCTGAAAAAAAAATCACTATTAAAAATACACACACACATTATGTTAATAACCATTATTTTGTTTTTGTTGTCTTTTCTATATTATTGAAAAAAAATGAAAAGGCCGAGTTGCCTGCCCTTGTTGGTTGTCTGCCCTAGTCCGATCTTCCGTTCATTCTACTAACTTTTCTCCCTCATCAAGAAAGAGTAAAATTTGATTTTCTTGAATTAAAAAAAAACACACACACACTTAATCAAAATACATTTTTATTTTTTTTAATATTTAATTTACGTTTCATTTTAAAAATTAATATCAATAGACATCTTCTTTGTTTGCAATAATCATTTTTTGTTCTTTTTAGCTACTTATATCAAGTGGTTTTATACCTTCTCTGGAGCGACTTATGAGTGCGTATGAGCGTGTGGAAAAATATCAGCAGAAGTTTTAAGATAGCTGGCTTGCGCAGATATAAGCAGAAGTAGCCGAAAAGAAGCACATCTTTGAAAATATGGAAAATGTCTTGAAAATTTCTTGAAAAGGCAAGTCCAGTAAAAAATTGTGTCGAAATATTAAAAATAAAATCAAAATAAATACTAATAAATTATTTTTTATGTATCAATAAAAATACCATTAAAATATGTTTTAGATATTGAAAATAAAATTGAAATATATTGTTCTGAAATTGCATAGTATTGTGAATACAAGAGTTATGTTCCTTTATCACAAACTACACCAGGTACTTTTGTGATAAAGATTGAAATCTCCGTCTAATGTTGGTCTCATTTATAGTTATACTTACATACAATTTCTAAAGAAGAGTTTCCAAGAAGGTTGATATGCCGTAAAATAGACAAACCAAGTAATATGTTTTAAGTGTTTCTGAATATTTTAAATGAGGATTGATAATTTGTATTGCTTATATTATTGTGACTACTATTATCATTTTAGTTTTTATTCTCACAACGCTTCGGTCGGTATAACCTCTGACCTTCTTCAGGACTCCACAATGGATGCTATTGATGAATGTTGAAAAAGATAAAGCATGTTTCTTTTCCAAGATGGCGACCAATATGCCTGACGAAGATAATATCGAAGAAGCAGGGAAATTACATCGAACAAATAAGACCCAAGATTAGAACAATAGTTCGATCAAAATAATAATAATCTTGCTTTCCCGACTGTTGAGAAACCGCTTCTGTGGTACCAGTCTTCAAGAATTCTGGTGAAAGAACTGACCCACAAAAGTATCGCCCCATTAGCCTCCTCTTTTCACCAAAATATTTGAGTCCTTAGTTAACCAAGCCCTAGTTCAAAATCTAACAGCTGCTAATCTCCTGACCGACAAACAATATGGATTTAGGCAAGCCCGTTCAGCAGCACATATCTTAACTGTAATCTGTGAACGTATATAACGTTCACTGGACAAAACAGGGGAAGGTAAAGCGGTAGCCCTCGATATATCCAAGGCTTTTGACAGGGTATGGCACGATGTTCTTCTAAGGAAAATTAAATCATATGATATCACTGGAAGAACACATGATGTAATTAAATCCTTCTTAAATAAGAGAAAAATCACAGTTGTTTTCGACTGTCGTATATCTAAACAATATGATATAAATGCGGGAGTACGTCAGGGGTCTATCCTTGGACCTTTATTATTCCTGATATTCATAAATGACCTCTCAAATAAAATTGTTTCGGAGATGGGTATATTTGCTGATGACACCACTCTCTATCACAGGCACGAGGGGAAAACAAATGAACACATATCTAAGGAAATGGCAGAAACACTAGAGGATGACCTCCAATCTGTAGCGGAATGGGGACAAACATGGATGGTCACATTCAATGCTGCTAAGATTAAGCTTGTTTCCTTCAATGACTACAAGAAACCTTACCTATCACCAATAGCAATGGCCAAGAACACATTACCTGAAAGTACTTCCTTTCAACTCCTCGGCCTAACGTTTACAGGGAACATGAACTGGAATAGATATATTGAGAGCATTGCCAAAGCTGCTGCAAAGAAGGTGGGCTCTCTCCACCGTGCTAGAAAATTACTTACGCCTGAAAGTATCCTGTATCTCTATAAGGCCACCATTCGCCCATGTATGGAGTACTGTTGTCACATATGGGCTGGTGCATCTGCTGCTTGTCTCTCACTCCTTGATAGGGTTCAAAAGAGAGTCGCCAACCTGAACTGTCATCTAAGCTTCAGCCTCTGTTCCATCGACGAACTGTTGTATCCCTCTGCTTGTTCTACAAATACTTGAATGGTGAATTCTCTGACGAACTACAAGCACTTGTACCTCCTCGACGTGATTACCCCCGACAGACCCGACAAGCAACTAAGTACCAACCCTTTACAGTAGAGATCGCTAGGTGTAAGAAAGCCTTTTTACTCTAATACTTTCTTTCCACAGAACTGTAAGTCCTTGGAACTCCCTTCCGGGATTCTGCTTTCCCAACTGTACTGACATGCAGAAGATCAATGTAATGTAAACAAAAATCTTGCTACTCATCTCATTTCATAATACCTCTGCAACTTATGTCTCCGATAGTAGCCCCCTACTCCAAAGTGGCACTGTGCTTTGTTTAGGGTGAAAATTGATTTTAAAATAAAGTAATACAAAGAATTCTTTTTTGTTATATATTTTTTAAACGAACCATTGTCGTTAGAATTCAAATTGCGTGATGTTCTTATAAAACGAAAAGGCATCGACATTTTTCCATGTTTCAGTGTTTATTCTTATTTTATGCAGCATCAGATTTTTTTAATGAGAATCTTTCATTTAGAGCAACTTCCAAAATCAAATACGAGGGCCGTTTCAAATGACTACTATTTATTTTTAACTCAAAAAATTAAAGAGCTACGGAGATAGGAGTAGTGTCATTAAAATAAGCGACCTTTGAGCACCAGAATTTATTTTTCTATATAGTCACTACAATTCTCAATACATTTTTGCAAGCGATGAACGATTGCTGTGCGTACGTGTCCGGTGTCCGGAGCGCACTTTGTCAAACGAGGGTCGTTTTAAAAGTAAAGCCTCCTATTTCTTTTAACTCAAAATGTTCAAGAGCTACTAACACGGGAGTGGTACCGTTAAAACTACCTTTATGTTCGAGAATTTATTTTTCTATATAGTCACCATCATTCTCCATGCAAGTTTTCTAGGAATTCAATCATCTCTTCTTCTGACGCATATCCACGAGAGGGTTTGCTTTCTTAGAATCTCACACCGTCAATATCTGCAACAAAGAGATGAAAATTTCAGGTCATTAATAGATAAGTTCGGTTATCATAACAATGCAATTTGCAATCCCCTCTTCCCCATTCGAACTGAATAAAAAATAGGAAGCATTACTTTTGGAACGCTCCTTCTAATATTATATAATAATATATTAATACCGTCGTACCTTTAATGTACGTACGTACGTACCTACGTGTGTCACAGTTTCCAGATTATAAACTATTCGATCGGAAGGTCTTAATTATTAGAAAAGAGGATAGAAGGGGATAATATACTACGAACATTAAATTAGTAAACGGAGCCGCTAATTTAATGTTTGTAATATGTTATCACCTCCTATCCTCTTTTTCATAAATAGGATCTCCCGATCACCGAAGACACAATGCAAAAAAAAAAGAACGAAAATAAAATTTTTAAAAATGCTGTCGACTTTGGGCAATACATGAAACTAAAATATACCATCATAGTCTTCTGGTTAGGTTAGTATCTGTTTTGTCTGAAAATAGTAAAATGATATCGTGGGGTTTCAATTCGCGCCGGGCTTCCAAACAATGGAAATATGTCACAGACTCTTATAAGGATATTGTAGATAAACCGTAATAACCAGATATTTTCTGACATTACATTAACCAGATTATTATAGAGATGAATACTTTTACAGTTTTAACAAAAGGGCTACAATAATATTGTGGGGGGGGGGTCTCCATTCACGCTGAACATCCACAGAATGCCCAGCAGTAAAAGAAGCAACTATGGAATTTCCACGGGTCTCACGAATTTTTATTAAATGAATAAAATTATTTTTGTGAGACTTTCAACAAAAAGTGTCATCTTTAAAGAAGACTTTCTTTTTTTTCTTATCATTTTGCTGGTGTTATCCGCGAATGCCGGCTATTTGTTGACAAATGTTTATCGGCCATGTTTAATAAAATGAATTGCTATTCGTAAATTCTATAAAAATCAATGGTTTGTATTCTTTCTCTCGCAGAATAGTTTACTTTTGCTGTCTATTTTAGCCTTATAAGTTTTGTATGCTAATGATATAATATAATGAAGCAAAAATATTGCCTCCTCCCCCCTCAAAAAAATAGCCATAAGATCCAAGTGGATAAAAGAATAACTTCGAACCTTTTCTTTTTCTACGCGAATTAACAATTTGGTCTTTTGTGAAAACGAAACTCAATTCCCTCTTATTCAGTTCCATATTAGTGAGACAAAAAAACTCCCCGGCCCCCGTTCCGAGAGCTGGAAGGTTCAAGCACCCCGAAACGCCATTTAGTCACGTTATTAGCTTCTAATCACTCAGCAAACAATAACTTAGTTTTTCTGTCCTAATCGTTATATGAAGCGAGCGAAAAGCCGAAAAAGGGAAAAGTGTGGAAGACGTGTCAGAGGAGAAGGAGGAAAGGTCATTGATTGGGTGATACTTTTTCCCCCGCCTTTTTTCTTTTCTTTTTTTCAACTCTCCCTCCCATGTTTAACCTCTCACTTTTATTTCTTCCTCTTTTTAAAACGATCTTTTTTTTCTTCTTTTTTTAAAACGATCTTTTTCCTCTTTTTTAAAACGAACTTTTCCTTCTTTTTAAAACGATATTTTTCTTCCTCTTTTTTAAAACGATCTTTTTCTTCCTCTTTATTAAAACTTTCTTTTTCTTTTTTAAAACGATCTTTTTCTTCTTTTTTAAAACGATCTTTTTCTTCCTCTTTTTAAAAACGATCTTTTCTTCTTTTTTAAAACGATCTTTTTCCTCTTTTTTAAAAAGATCTTTTTCTTCCTCTTTTTTAAAACGATCTTTTTTTTTCTTCTTTTTTTTAACTACTTTTGTACGAGTTTAATGTTTCGCAAGATAACATAACTAACTCGTACTTGGACTTTTGGGTAGTAACAAAGTGTAGTATCGGTTCTGATATGACATTTCATGTTTTATGTCCTCGGTCAGTCGAGGAGAAATCTTTCTAAACTAAGGCAATTTTTATTTTTGTCCCTATCCAAAGTGCCATTTTCGGGGGAGTAGGATTTTCCCCACATTAAAAACCGACATTGTGTCTAATTCTGACCTCGTGGGGGGGCAAGGAAATAGGATCATCATCATCATTATAATCTTCTTGTGTACTCAATAGGAGTTCCCTTGGTTCCAATCCTTTTTTCACTCTTTAAGTGGAGGTCTGATTAGTGTTCTCCCTCCTTTGTCCTTTCATATTACTTGACCTTTCATTGCTATTTTGTGTGATATTTGTCAATATTAATGTTTTTTTAACATATTTATTTTATTTTATTTATTTTTAATATATATCTAATAGAATGTCTTGCAGTTTAGCTTTCTTGGGTTGTTTTATTTCTGTTGTAGACTGATTAAAGTTCATATTATTATTAATATTATTGGCTCACATTAAGCTTTCACACAGGTCATCATAGGTCTGATTGAAAACCTGTGGTGTTTCCTGTAAGCTGAGTGAAAACAAGTCTCCCCAGACGTCCAGCACACTCTACCTCCTTCGATAGCATTTGCAAATAAATTTGCGTTATCGCAACAGCCTCTCACCATTGATTTCTCGCTGGCAGCGGCCATTGGTCTGCATTAGAATTTGAGTGGCACTAACCTCCCCAAGGTATCAGTTCTTTTCGCGCTTGTCCAGCGGAGGTCTGGTCAGTACTCTCTCCTCGGTCTTTCCCTCCTCCCTGACCCTTCTCGGCTCTTTGGTTTCACACTTTTTTATGGGAGGACAGAGAAGGTGATGGAGCAATGGGATCGGATGCATGATGGAGATGTAGAATTTGTTGATATGCAGCTTCATTGTTCTTCATTCCCTGTAAAGCTTCTTCATGTTTTGTCTCTGCAGCAGGTTGTCTGGCTCACGCATGTGGTTCATGTGTATTATTCTCCGCCTTCAACGGTTTTCCTTAATATTTCAGCCATTTTCCTTATCGTTAACCCTTGTATCTTTGCAGCCATTCCTCTGGTTCCAATTTCTCTCATCCTTTTTTCAAAGTTTTTCGGGGTTGTTCCTAGTGCTCCTACTATTATCGGTACTATTTTGATTTTCTTCATCATCCAAATCCCTTTTAACTCTCTGGCTAGCCCTTTGTATTTGCTCCGTTTCTCCTTTTCTTTCATACTCACCCTGTGGTCAGCTGGGACAGTAAAATCTACGATTTGACAGGATTTTTCTTTCATGTTAATTATTACGACATCTGGTCTTCTTGCTTGGGTGGGTTTGTTTGTCTGTATGTCCATGCCCCATAGAATTTTGTGGTTCTCGGTTTCGAGTACTGTTGCAGGCTTTATGGTTGTACCATTTTTCTGCACGTTCAAAATGTAGTTGTTTCCATACTTCCCAGTGTATTGCCCTCCCCACTTGGTCGTGCCTGTATTTGTATTCCTTTTGGGCCAGTTTGCTGCATTCACTTACTATATGATTTATCATTTCGTCTCTTTGTCCACAGAGTCTGCATTTGATGTTTTCTTGTTTTTTATCAATCTTTGCTTTGATATAGTTGGTTCTTATCGAGTTATCTTGTGCTGTAGTTATTAGGGATTTAGTTTCTCGGTTTACATGTCCTTTTCACATCCATGTCCAGGTGTTTTTGTTATTCTCATCTTTTGTCATTCTTATGAATCTTCCGTGTAGTTGCTTCTCTTCCCATTTTTTCTTTTCTTGTTTTGTCATTTGTCTCTCTGTTTTCTGGGTTTTTTTCTTTTTTCAGTGTCTCTCGCTGCCATAATAATCCTTTCAGTATTTTGCATTATATATTTTTCTAGTTCTTTTTTTGCGTCATTCCCAGAGTCTTCTATGCAGACCAGTCCTCTCCCACCGTCTTTCCTTTTCACGTAGAGTCTCTCAATATCATCCTTTGGATGTGCTGCATTGTGCATGGTCATGAGTTTCCTGCTCTTCTGATCGAGCTGTCTCGGTTATTCTTTTGTCTACCCTATAAACGATCCAGAGTATCTTACTAGTGATGCTGCCCATGTATTTATACCTTTTATCAGGTTTCTGCAAGATAATTTCGTTTCCAGGAGTTTTCTTGTTCTCTTGAGGTATTCCTTTCCAATTCTCTCTTTCATTTCTGTTTCTTTGATGGTGTCCGCTTCCAGAATTCCTATTTATAGTCGTCGTGTTCTTCTAGTGCCCTCATCTCCGTTTGGTTGTGTAGTTCCATGCCTTCTGTCGTTTCCAGTTTTCCCTTTCTTATAACTAGTAGTGCGTACTTTCCATTCCAAATTCCATTTGGCTATCATGGCTGAAAATCCTGGTAGTGTTAATTAGTGTCTCTAGCTCCTTTTTAGTCCTTGCAAAAAGTTTCAAATCATCCATGTACATCAGGTGGTTCATTTTTCCTCTGTGTTAGAGAACTTGTATCCGGCTTGGCACTTTCTCAGAAACTGTTCAGGGGCATCATGACTATGATGTACAGCAACGGTGATAGTGAGTCTCCTTCGAAGATGCTTCTTTGTATGTTAATTTCTGTCAATCCCAGTCTCCATGTTCTGATTGCGTTGGTGATCCCGCTTGGTAGTTTATACATTTTTAAGCATTCTATTATCTATGCTTGGGGAATCCTGTCGTACGCTTTTTTATAGTCGATCCATGCCATGGCTAAAGCCTTTCTTTTTACCTCCTTTAGGATCTTTTGATCTCTATATAGCAGCTCGTGTGTTCCTCTTTTTCCTTTTTGGCATCCTTTCTGTTCCTCAGGGAAGAGTCCACGATTATTCAGGGAATGGTCGATTTGTTCCCTCAGTTGTACTGTCAGTATTTTCCACATAGTGGGTAAGCACGTGATCGGCCTATAGTTGCCGAGGGCAGTTCCTTTATCTGTGTCCTTCTATAGCAGTGTGGTTCTACCTTTTGTCATCCAAACTGGCACGCTTGCTTCCTGTATACAACTTCTTGTGTTTTGGGCTAGCCTTTCATGTAAGGTTGTGAATTTTTTTAACCAATATGCATGTATCCCGTCGTGCTCTGGTGCTATCTAGTTTGCCATTTTTCCTATGGTTTTCTTTGGGGTTTCTTTGCTGATTTCATTCAATGTTCCTTCTTCTATTTGTAATCACTCTTCTTTCATGTCTTTCAGCTATTCGACATTTCTATTGTGATCTCGTAGTTCTTCCCATATTTTGCTCCAGTAGAGTTTTGTTACTGTCGGGTCTGTCGTTCTGTTTTTGTTTATCCTCCGTTCACTTTTTGGTAGAATTGGCTTTTCATTTGCGAAAATTAAGTTGTTTAAGTCTGTGATTTTGTGTGTGAGGAGCTTATTAACCTTCTCTGTTTCCGTTCTTACTTGCTCTTGCTCTTGGTTCCTTAACGATGGGAGATTTGTTTTTTCCTCGTTCTTTAACTGTATTATTTTATTTATTTCATCTGCTTCATTTTCTGTAAGTTCCGTTTCATTGTTCTCGGTTTCCACGTTTGTAGAGTTCGGTTTACGTGGGTTCTCCGCCTTTGGTGTTTTTAGTTGTGCGGTTTCAACTTGTGGGGTTTCTCCACATGCAGTTCCATTTGGGGATGCTTCTTGTTCAATTTCATCATTTATTTTTCGCTATTATTATTATTATTATTATTATTATTATTATTATTATTATTATTATGCAATTGTTCGAAATTCTAGAGGCCCAAGAGGATAGCAAAACATAAAGGGAGTAGAATTTTAAAACCCGTAGAAAAATGGAGAAAAACGTAATGTTGTGTGAGAGGTACAGGTTGTCCAAAAAGTCACTGAAGGGTTTTGAACTTAAACAAATTTTTTATAAAACCATTTCACAACTTGCGTACACTGTTCGATGCTATATTTAGAATTAGTATAGCATTTAACAACGTACGCAAGTTGTGAAATTAATTTACAAAGAATCTGTTTAAGTCCAAAACTTCTCAGTGACTTTTTTGACACCTGTAGAAGTGCCAAATTAGGTGGATACATCCGGAAAGTGAAGAAGGAGTGGGAATTTAGAGGAGGAGGATATACTAAGAGTTTTGCGAATTTGTCATATCAGTTAAAAAAAATTGAAAATGACAACCTACTCACAATGATGGTGAGGACTGAGATTGCAGAATTGTTAAGGATAATATGAATAGGGAAAGTAAAGATGCTGATGACTGGGGATGAATGGTATGCTATGGTTCCGGAAGTGATAGCAAGAAGTTTGAAAGCTTTGAGGTAGATGAGGTTCATAACGCTGAGACAGAAGTGCCAGTAGAAAGAGCAGATGTATGGATAAGTGGTGACCAAGTTCGAGCTTTGGCTTTAGTTGACAAAGAAGTACTTCAGGCGTTAAGAAAAGTTTTCCTTGATATGAAGATCACAGATATACCAAACATGAAGATTATTGATAAACGGAAAGTGAAAGGCAAGGTGAAGCAAGTTTAAGGCAAGATTCACAATCGTTAGAGAGAACATACCTATCACGGCACTTAATAGGCTTTTGTAATGGCGTCGTACATTGTTGTACATTGTCTTGATTGGATTAAGAAGAAAGAGGGAGAAGAAAGATGAAAGGCCATACTGACAGAAGTGGTATGAGGAAAGTATCAAATGCTGGCCGAAAAACATTGACAGAATTGAAGAAATAAGAAAGGACTCAAGCTATGACAGAACCAAGAACGAGCTTGAAATGAGGTATGGTTTGAAGCAAAGACAGACGATGGCAGTTCTGGCTATTTACGTGTGGAAATTTGAAACTTTTGTCGGGAAGAGTTTTGCTTCTCGGTAGAACAACCTTTTCCGGAACAATCAGTCTCAGCTGTATAAGGAACTAATTTGTAACAAAGGGGTTTGAAAATAACAGTACTCCAAATACAGATGAGGCAAGGGGTGCTGAAGAAAGATTTGGTCTATCAAAAAGCGACACAATAAAGCTAACTGGTTGGGAGATGTCAAAGCAAGGTTCTCATGGATGAAGTAGATACAGAACGTTGTGATAACCCTTGACGACGTGAAGGCTGGGATTCGAACTAGAAGGTGCCTAGTTAAGATGGAGTAGGGGGGGTCCCGGTTGAAGCAGTTCTAATATATCCATTCTTCAATAGCTGCTGCTTTGCAAGAGGTGGTTAACTCGGAGGACTTTCCTCATTGGTTTGTCGTAGGTATGACAGCATTGATTTGGAAAGAAGCCTGCGAATGGAACAGTTGAATGCAATATTCGTAGGCAAAGTTTATGGCTATCTTTTGAGCAATAATGTTCACCTTTATATACAGAAAGGGTGTCGGCGCGGATCGAGGAGTACCAAGAATCAGCTAATAATTGGCAAGGATGTAGGATGCAAAGAGGAATTTGAGCGTAGAAAAGCCGTGCGGCATGATATTCACTCCTGCATGAATCCACGAAATACTGTCTATGATGAAGATTGCTAAAAATTTGTAGAGGTTCTGGAGAGTAATATGGTTTAATGGAAAACTGTTCTGACAGCGAACAGTGGGGGTGCTTAGGGAGGTTGGCATGACACAGAGCATATTCCAAAGAGATTCATAATCTCGTTTTCTTTTTGTAATGGAGATGATGCCACTGAGCATTTTCTTGAAGAGAGAGAAGCTGGGGTATAGCTTTGGGTTTGGTGCCCGGCGCCTCGACCACCTGCTTATGGATGATTTTAAAATATTTGCTAAGAATGAAAAGAAAGTGGAGACACTAGAGGATCTCGTCAGTACATACTCTGAAGACATTGTGATGGACTTTGGGATTAGTCAGTGCGATCGATCAATGCTTCCGTTCAGTCTCTAAAGACAAAGGATACCCCCTGTAAGTGCAGTTGCGCATGTAATTGTGTGGCAGAGATTGCGCAATTCCAAACCACACCTCTACTGAATCGACACTGTTTGAGTTCAGTGGCAAGGAGAAGTTCGGGACGACTGGAAACAATGCCGAGATAAGCAGAGAGCACATACAGCACCTGGAAGCCTCAAATGGTCACCCATTTAGTACTGATCAGGTTCAACGTTGCTTAACTTCGGTGATCCAGCGATCGATTGTAATTTGTTTATATTTCTATTCTTGTCGCTTTTCTTTATTGTTTATTGTTTGGAATTCTTCAGTTAAAAGTATCTTTCCCTTTTCAAAACTTTGCTTTCAAAAATACTTTCCATCTAGCTATGTAAACTGCATATTTAAACTAGCTAACGGACCCGCTAGCTAATAGTAGGACACCGATCGGTTACACTAGCATAGCAATAAACACACCACATCTCAAATTAAGCGAATTACTTTTTGAGATTTTTGGAAATTTGACTTTTTTGTAATGAGCAATTAATTCTAATATCGCTAAAAGGATAGTCTAAAAAAAATGCCCAATTTTTTTTCTCAAAATTTTCCAGAGGAGATTTTATAAAACTTTATTATATATACATTCTTAAATTTTTTCTTTTCATCTATAAATATTCTGCAAAAAATTATTTTATTTTATTTTTATTATTGGAATCTTTTTGAGATGAGTAATTTATTTATTTATTTATTTCCGAACTATTATCCTCATCTTCTATATATACAACGTTTCGACCAACTATTCCTCTGGCCTTCGTCAAGTGGTAAACCGCGACAGGATAAGAATGCCGAGTCTCTTAATTGAATCCTCAGTAATTAATGCCTTCCATAGTTGTTGGCCAACTAATCCTCTGGTTGGCTTTGGGTAGGATTGAAACCACCATTTTCAGACACCGCTCACCTGAAACCGTAGAGGTTCACCGTCTCTATCCACTGAGGAGACAAGGTTGGATTTTTTGGTCTTATATATCCAAGTTTTTCGTCCTTATTTTATTTTTTATTCTATTATTGGAATTCTATACTAAAAAATATTACACACACACACACACACACACACACATATATATATATATATATATAATTCCTCTTTCTCTCTTTCTATTATCATTT
>NW_027633149.1:44942-84211 GCF_053919585.1 Euprymna scolopes
AATATAAAAATTGGTATTATAGTAAATTTGAGAGTTGATGCAGTGATTGCAGGTGATTAAATGACTTACTGACTAGATGTTTTTTGATGAATGATAAAAAATAATTTTTTGTGTGGTTTCAAATGTTAAAAACTTCAAAGACTATATATATATATATATATATATATATATATATATATATATATATATATATATATATATATAGTCTTGGAAGTTTTTAACCTTTAAAACTATACAAAAAAATATTTTTTATCATTCGTTAGAAAACCATCTAGTCAGTAAGTCATTTAATCACCTGCAATCACTGCATCAACTCGCTCTCGAATTTACTATAATACCAATAATTTATTTTTCAAGGGATCATCAGTTGTTTACCATGAAACACTGTTTCGATATATATATATATATATATATATATATATATATATATATTATATATATATATAAATGAAATACCTACAAACCTTTCGGGAATCATCAGTGCAGGGTGTCACGATTAACACCGGTCGACCTATTCGAACCCGGCATCGAAGCCATTTCTGACTTCATTAGCAAGGACCAAATCCATTCGGCCACCGTTAATCGCGCGAAATACTGATGAAATTTCAAAATGTATTTTTTTAAATATTTATTAACGTCTGTCAGAGTGATTTAATTATTACATTATGACCTGTGCATGCGAGCTATATTGACCGACTTTATTTCAACTGAAAGTGCTCAACGATAAGAAACGAGTTTCTTAAATGGGCTGACAGAATCATTTACTTTAATAATTAAATACCTAAAGATTAGTGTTTTATCCTTTCGGGAATCATAAGTGCAGGGGGTGTCAAGATTAATACCGGTCGACCGATTCGAACCCGGCAACGAAGCCATTTGTGACTATATATATATATATATATATATATATATATATATATATATATATATATATATATATATAATATATATATATGTATATATCAGATTTTAGTAATTCAATAAATTTAAAATTTATGACGTGAAATGGTTAAATTTCAAATCTATGTAAGACAAAGAATACATTACAAATATTATAACTCTTTATCCTATAGGATTTCGATATCTTCCATCTCTTCAGAGAAGAAAATATTAGCAAATGATTATAATGGTTTACACCTTATTTCTAAAGCCAGTAAGACATGGGAAATCACAATTAAACGGTTTTTTAAGCATTTAAATATCATAGAGTAAGGAAAGCTAATGAAAAGGATATAGAATTTCACATCCAAATTGCATGGTAAAATCCAAAGTGAAGGTCTTTGGTAGCAGTGAGGTAATGGGAACCAATCTGTATTTTGAGTAATCCACGGCACGAGGTAACAGTCCGAAGTAGACATATTTTCCTGGGTTCTTCTTTGTTTATATAATGAGTCCGGTAAATAAATTATTATATAGGTCCGGTGAATCTGTTTATTAATAAAGATATAATTTTTTTATATATTTAATCTATATAATTATAAAACTCTAATGATCTTGTAACGATGTATGTAACCCACTTTCCGGTTTACGACATCAGTTGCGCATGCGCGCATAACTTGCGCACTGAAATATTAATGTTATTATTTCGAAATTATTATTTAACATGGAAAGAGTGGGATTTAAAATAACATAAATGAACGATGTAAAAAAAAACCCTCAAATATATCAAAATTTGAATTTAACTATACTAAGTATTATGGTATCTGTTCCGTGCAGATTTACCTATAAGTATGGTCAACCACTTATAATTCAGTAACTGTAATTTTTTTTTTTAAAATAATCAATTATAATAAACAGAACGACTCATAGAAATCTATCTATATTCTTTTTTTCATTTTACTATATTTTCATAGAAATGTTTCTGTTAAAAAACTATTTTCTTTATGTCACAAGTGTCACGCTCATACATGAATGTCATACCTAATATAACATACTGACTCAACGGGTCACGGGTAGTCTAGTATTTTTATACAATTATAAAGTATGAGCCACAAATTCTACTCCAAAATAACTTTAAATTGTGAAAAATTCTTATATATATATATATATATATATATATCCTTTTTTCTCTAAAACAAGAATTTCTGACTTCACTCATGTTTTCCCCTTCTCTTTCCCGCTCTCTTTTTTCTGCATATCTTTATCTTCCTTTACTGTTACCTTTTTTCTCTCAACAAAAAACACGCATTTCTCCCTCCCTCGTTATCTTTCTCTCTTTTCTTCTCTCTCTCTCTCTCTCTCTCTCTCTCTCTCTCTCTCTCTCTCTCTTCGTCCTCTATCCATCTATCGCTCTTTCTTTGTCTGTTGTTTTTTTTTTCTTTTTATCAACAGGTACAAATTTTTATTTCTCTCCTTTTTAATCCATCTCTCTGTGTCCTTCTCTCCCTCTCTTCAACCTCGCTCTCGTATTTTCCTTTTCTCTCATTCCTCTCTCTCTCTCTCTCACTCTCTCTCTCTCTCTCTCTCATTAAGTAAGATTTATCCATCTCTTTCGCTTTTATCCCTCCTTCTTCCCTATCTGCCGTCCTTCACTTTTCTTTTCCTCCTCCCATTTTTAACCCTCTCTTTCGCTTTTACCCTCTCTAACCGTCTCCGTATTTCACTCCTTTTCCCTCTAAACAAGAAAAGAATTTTCCGTCTATCTCCTGCTTTATCTTCCTCTCTTTTGTTCTCACCTACTCCATAGTTTCCTCTACTCCGTATCCTCCTCCTCCCTCTAATCTCTTATACGGAATCCAAACTTACCTTTCATCGTTTTCACACCTCCAACTATTTATTCTATTGTGCACAACCTTTTGTGTTCATTTTCTCAGAGTCTTACTGACAACTCGGTTGGTAACGGGCGAGTGAACACGCAAAGAACAACGTACCCTTTCCAAATCCCCTCTGACCCCGTGTTTTGACAAGCTAATAGCTGATTTTAACAAAGTTTTAAATTATACAATTTTACTGCCCTATTTTCTTCTTTCACGGCTCTCATTTTCCCCAGCGACGATAGTGTTTAGAGTAGAGAGGCCTTCTTCTTAATTACACACATTTGCCGACTAAATAATTGTTCATGAAAAATAAGATAGTATACAAACTGCAGGTTAGCACTGGCGTGACATTAATAGTTTCCTGAAAGGACATTTCTTTTCTCTCTCTTTTTCTCCGCTTTAATCATTGGCGCCATTTTGAGAGACGCTTGTTGACAATGACCAGAAATGAACAACACATGTTTTCTTTCTATTTTTTTAAAATGAAGCGGGTCAAAAAACTGTGAGATAAAAAAAAAAAAAATTGAAATTCCGTTGTGCTTTTATTGTCTTCCTTTATTTTCGTCCCTTAAAAGAATCAAAATTATGTTTTGCACGTGTCTGCGACAGCTATAGTCGTACGGTTACATTGTCGTGGGATTTTTGAAGAGATTACAAAAGACCTGCTTGTTTCTGGCTATATAAATGAGCTTATCAGTGTTCTAGTATTTTGTGTTTGGCACAACTCATCTGAAACCAGACTAAAACCCGTTTGGGATTTTTTTGTCGACAATCAGTGCATCTAATCATTAATTAATCTACAAAAGTCTATAACTAAGTGTACTGTTAATGTTTGTGTGAACTTCGAAGTGTGCACAATGAAGGTTTATGGATCGTTTTACATTTTTGTTAAATGGTGAGCTGAGATTTCATTTAGCACTGTGCTTTTATATATATATATATACATATATATATATATATATATATATACATATATATATATATATATATATATATATATATATATATATATATATGTGTATATATATATATACGAGGTTATTGGCATTCAGGAGTGATAACTAATGAATTTAACGAGGTTATAATTCTAATTGTCTTATTTTTCTAATAATAATATTGTTGCGTGTTGTGTATGTGCACATGCACACACGCGCGCGCGCGCTCAGGCGGTCCGCAGGCTAAAGTAACCAGCCGATGAGTACAGATCTGTGAAAACTGATGTCGCCGGATGTGAATAGATCAAGTAGCTGACCTAAGAGTTGCTGGGGGCTAAATATCTGGAAGAGAACAGGTCGATATAATCAAGTGAGACAACAGAGAGAAGAGAGTCAATAAGCGATGGTGAGCCACTGTGCTGTGTCGCTGAAATTCGCCCACCTCCTGCTCCCCTTCTGTTTACAGACTAAAGTGCGCAACAGAGAGCAAGAAATAAACGAGTGTTTTATATTTTTCTAACAAACTACTTTTTTGTTGCGAGTTATTTTCTTAGCTGACGAGAAACTGCTATATGTTCAACCCGGATACATCGCAATAACGACCAGTTTACCCGGTGATGTATGTAACAAAGTACCGTTTAAAAATAATATTTTAATGACTAGGCCTTTTTTAAACAGAAATGTTCTGTTATTATCGGTTATAATTCCTTCCTCCCAGGAATTACGTTCTCCTTTGTAAAGAAAGTGGAGGTAATCCTCCTAAGTATTGCATCCTTTTTTGATGAATGGAATAATGTAACTATCTTTTCCATTTCGGGGAGGAGGACCAGTATAGTATCGTTTCGATTGCCATGATGTTATATTCACAGGCATTACCTCCTTTATGATGGAATCCTCCACAGCATTACTTCATCCATTTAAAGCGTTTATATCTGATCTGTTTCCATGACGCAATCCTACTTGGCATTAACTTCCCGATTTAAGAGGGTTTTAGTGTATATTTGTTCATTATGATGCCATCATCCCATGCATTACCACCTTCTTTAGGGGAAAAAATCCTGACAGACTTTACAATCTCCTTTCGGGAGCATTCTAGAATATTTTATTTGTCAGGATATATCAATCCCGGTGCCTGGAAAACTCATCCCGGGAAAACTCGTCTCCGGAAAATCAGTACCCGGAAAACTCGTACCCGGAAAACTTGTACCCAAAAAAACTCCCCCCCCCTTTTTACTAGGTAGGAAAACTGGTCCCTTATTGAATAAATATCGATTGAAAACACATTTTATTACCGTTCTTGAAGGAGATATTGTTTTTAAAAGAGACTATGCACCCCCATAATATTTTTTTAATTATTTTTTTAACGAAACCAAATATTTATTAAAAAAATACTCTAGTTTTAACACTTTTTTTGTCATTACGAAACAAAAATAAAGAAAGAAAACACGTATTATCAAAGAAAGCAATTATTTTATTTAGAAGAATTAATTCAGTTTAAATAATTCTTGTTTTATTACAAAACAACAAAAAAGAAAACACGGTCTTATGTAATTTTGGTACCGCGCTGAAATAATAACGTTATTATTTCGAAAGCCATTCTTAACATCGGGAGGGAAGAGTATCGTTTAAAAGTCATCTCGGGAGCATTTGTGCAGTACTTAAAAATATACAAATTTATTTTCTTTTGGAGGTGGGGGAGGCTCATTTTAAAACTATATCTACCTCAGTATTTTCTTCAATTTTCGGACATTTTTTTGTTATAAATTATTTACTAAGTAATGTCGAGTCTGACATTACTTGTTATTTCTTTTTAATTAAATAAATTCTTTAAAATAAGTTTAAGCACCAAAAACTTACAAAGCTAGGTAGAAAACGAAAACTTAGAAACATCAATTTAATTTTTTAAAACAATAAACATGTAAAAATATTTTTTTAATATTATGGGATGTGCATTATTACCTTAAAATATATAAATTTATTTTCTTTGGGGGGGGGCTCGTTTTAAACTATATCTACCTTAATATTTTCTTTAATTTTCTATTTTTGAGCAATTATCCTCCTAAGACGTGATCCTCTTATGTCGGACATTTTTTGTTCATAAGTAACACTCGACATTACTTTTTTTCTTAACTAAATAAATCTTTAAAATAAGTTGAAAGATCAAAAACTTTCAAAGCTAGGTAGAAAACTAAAACTTAGAAAAATTAATTTAATTTCTTTTAAAACAACAGTAAACAAGTAAAAATATTTTTTTTAAATATTATGGGATGTATATTCTCTTTTAAAAACAATATCTTCTTCAAGAACGGTCATAAAATGTGTTTTCAATTGATATTTATTCAATAAGGGGCCAGTTTTCCTACCTAGCAAAAGGGGACGAGTTTTCCGGGGTCGAGTTTTCCGAAGACGAGTTTTCCGGAGACGAGTTTTCGGGGACGAGTTTTCCTAAATTCATCAATCCCAGACGTTAACTCTTCTCTTGATGATGGTTATAGCATATCTTCGTTTCCCATTATACCACTCTCTAAGGATTACTACCTTTGAGGGAAGAGTGGTAATTTTCATTTTACAGTTGTCTGAGTAAATAATTTGTATATTCATAATATATATATATATATATATATATATATATATTATAAATAGTTATATATATATGTGTGTGTGTGTGTGTTTGGGTGTGTGTTTGTGTGTGTGAATTTTCCCGACGATTTTGAAGCATGAGCTTTTGCCACAAAAACAAAGTTACTCGTAAATCCCCACAGATGATTTGTTTATAGTGGTGAAGGCTTTGTATAGAACCAACCTCTTTTTTGAATACTGCTAACCTTTGTCGGTGCAGATGACTGTCACAGGACAGAGTATACAATAGACCGCAGATTTTTACATCAGAATTTCCTTCTCCTAGGTGCATGTCTTAAGGAAGACTGGGGGTAAGTCTCTCCAAGTGAATTAATGCGCCCCGAGTTACGAATCCGGAAATTTCTACAACACGGCGGAGTACATACAGAGCCTAGCCTTCCCAAATGGTCATCGATCTGGTACTGGCCATGCTCAACGTTGCTTAACTTCGATGATCTAGTGAGAACCGATGTGTCAACGTGATTGTGTCGTATATATATATATATATATATATATATATATATATATATATATATATATATATATATATACTTGCAAAAGTGCCCGTCCTTGACTGGGTTCAACAACAGCCTTCAGAAAATGGGCTCTGATTTATGAAAGTATGATAGGTTATGAAAAGGAAGGGTTGTAAAGAGATAGCTTCGAATTTGGGGGTATCAAAACCAAAGCAAAATATGATGAAAGTAAAAATAAAATAGATAAACCCCATAATTTATTATACCATACCTGTTCACACTGAAACATTTATCACAACCAAAGCAAAATATGATGAAAGTAAAATGCGGGAGTACCTCAGGGGTCTATCCTTGGACCTCTATTATTCCTGATATTCATAAATGACCTCCCTGATAATATTGTTTCGGAGATGGGTATATTTGCCGATGACACAACTCTCTATAACAGATATGAGGGGAAAACAAATGAACACATATCCAAGGAAATGGCAGAAACACTAGAGGACGACCTCCAATCCATAGTGGAATGGGGACAAAAATGGTTAGTCACATTCAATGCTGCTAAGACTAAGCTTGTTTCCTTCAATAACTACAAGAAACCTTCTCTACCACCAATAGCAATGGCCAAGAACACATTGCCTGAAAGTACCTCTTTTAAACTCCTCTGCCTAACGTTTACAGGGAATATGAACTGGAATAGATACATTGAGAGCATTGCCAAGTCTGCTGCAAGGAAGGTTGGCTCCCTCTACCGTGCTAGAAAACTACTTACGCCTGCCAGTATCCTATACCTCTATAAGGCAACCATTCGCCCATGTATGGAGTACTGTTGTCACATCTGGGCTGGTGCATCTTCTGCTTGTCTTTCGCTCCTGGACAGGGTTCAAAAAAGAGTCGCCAACCTGATAGGTCCTGAACTGTCATCTAGGCTTCAACCTCTGTCC
This sequence comes from Euprymna scolopes, assembly GCF_053919585.1. Classification (NCBI taxonomy): domain Eukaryota; kingdom Metazoa; phylum Mollusca; class Cephalopoda; order Sepiida; family Sepiolidae; genus Euprymna; species Euprymna scolopes. The sequence continues at coordinate 52,673 of NW_027633149.1, forward strand.
CATCGACGAGATGTTGCATCCCTCTGCCTGTTCTACAAATACTTTAATGGTGAATGCTCTGACGAACTGCAAACACTTGTACCTCCCCGACGTAACTACCCCCGACAAACCCGACAAGCTACTAAGTCTCATCCCTTTACAGTAGAGATCCCTAGGTGCAAGAAAGCCTTTTACTCCAATAGTTTCTTCCCCAGAACTGCGGGTCTTTGGAACTCCCTTCCGGGATTCTGCTTTCCCAACTGCAATGATCTGCAGAAGTTCAAGTGTAATGTTAACAAACATCTTTCTACTCTTCTCCCCTCTTAATGACCCCGCTAATTAATTCCCTAATAGAAGCCCTCTGCTTCAAAGTGGCACTGTGCCTTGTTTGGGGTGAAAATTGAATAATAAAAAAAAAAAACAATATTCTGTGGATCTATATTAAAAAAACCTTGTTAAACTTTGTGACATATTTTCATTCTATGGAGGTCAGGTGCGAACGAACACCCCATAATTTTATTATACCATATTTCTTCAAACTGAAACATTATTATCAAAGTATACTTACGCAGATAGATATGAAAAGTCTTTATTACAGTTTGTGCCTATTTCCATTCTATGGCGGCCAAGCGCGAACGCAGACCCCACAATTTTATCATACCACCCTTATTTAAGTTAAAACATACTTATCAAAGTATTATTATGTACATCTATATCAAAAACGCTTGTAAACGTTTCTTTTTTTTAATTTTTTAATTTTTTATTTCCATACTTTGTGGACCAGGCGCGAACGCAGACCCCACAATTTTAATTAACCACCGTTCTGCCAGATCAAACATACCCATTCCTGTGTCTCGATGAATCTTCTATGATTATATGTAATCAGTTTTTTAAAATAGTCAACCATATAGGAGCCTATTCGTGACCACACACACACACACACACACACACACACACACACACACACACACACACACACTACAGTCTTTCAGCTTTATATTATATATATATATATATATATATATAAATATATATATATATATATATATATATATATATATATATATATATATATACACACACAATCATGCATATCTATATGTGTGTGTGCGTGTGTGTGCGTGTGTGTGTTCCTTTTCTGGAATGATTATCAAGATAAATTTATATTTGGCTATTTTCCTTTTTGGGTGATTCATTGCTCTGATAAACTAAGCACAATGGGCATTGAGTCAAATAGCAGTCTAACCGGAGTTAAAAAGCATTAATTTAATTCATGCAGGAAGAAGTAAATGCCACAATTCATAATTGCACTCGTTACGATCATCGCCGTTGTTATGGTGGATAAAATATTCTGGTTCTCTTAGTAATAACCAGATCTCTTTTTTTTCCTTTTAATAGGAAGAGTGATTTATCTGTTTAATAAACGCCGTCGTAGATTATGGAACCGGTTAAGAAGAGTCCAGTTTAAGGCAACTCTATTGCGACCAAATCTAAACGAATATTTTGAGCTTACATGTAACTGAGTCTCTTGCAGGTGAATTTAAAGGGGTTTATTGTGGTCACATCTAGACAAGACTATTGCAGTCATGTCTAAATGTGTCCCTTGCGGTCAAATTTGAACCCATCTATTGTCACTTATTATACATGTGTCTATTACGGCCAAATCTAAACGCGCTATTGGAGACACATTTAAATGAGTCCATTGCCATAATATCTAAATTGGTCACTTGCGGCTAAATTTAAACTGGTCTATTTTGAGTAAATCTGATCGAGCCAACTGTAAAACAAACGTAAATATAATATAACTAGCAGGCCGCACGGCGTTGCCCGGTTGTAAACTACGCATAAATATTATATTTTAATCCATACAAAGTCTGAGACGTGTGCATGCGCGTATTATGTTTTTTTTAACAACAGTTCACTTCTTGTAAGTAAAAAAAAAACTCGCGCTAACATCGAAACCAAAACCTAAAAACTGTGAATCAAGTGTGATAACCATTAAGCCAGCTTGATACGATTTTTAAAAATTATTTTCAAATCTATTTATTCTAAACATAATTAATCTGTAATGTGGACGATTCATGCATGCGCATTCGTTAAACAGTTTGCAAACAGATAAAAAGCTGATGACCCTCACATACCACCTTTTCAATTTTGATCCCTTAGCAGACGGTTTTTTCTGGATGAAAACCGATTAAAAAAATTTTCACATGTCTGACTACCCCATATACCAAATTTTACATCTGTAAATCAAAAGTTTACTGAGTATATAGGTTGAGAGTTGTCATTACACACATATTCTCACTTTTATAGATAGATATAAATAGAATAAATGTAGATATAAATATTTCTGTCAAGTCAAAACGGATCTATTGTGGCCAAATCTAAACAGTTCTATTGTGGCCAAATCTAAACAGTTCTATTGTGGCTAAATCTAAACAGTTCTATTGTGGCCAAATCTAAACAGGTCTATGTGGTCAAATCTAAACAAGTCTCTTGCGGCTTACTGAGAATGGATCTATTGTTGCCAAATGTGCACGAATTTATCGTTGTGTCCTAAATTTGGCCAAATGAGTTTATTGCAGCCAAATCTATCTGGGTGTTTGTGGCCAAATCTACGTGGGTCTACTGCGGTCAAATTTAAGTAGATCTATTAGAGCTATATTTAAAAGGGCCTATTATGGCCAAATCTGAAGGAGTTGATTTTGACCAAGTCTAAACTGGTTTATTACGACCAAATCTAAATGGATCTAGTGCGGGAAAATCTAAATTGGTCCATTGTGGCCAAATTGAAGCGGGTCTCTTGCGCACATACAGAAATGATTCTATTGCTATCAAAACTAAATGATTCAATTGCCGTCAAATTTAAATGCGCCTATTTTGGCCAAATCTAAACGAGTCTATTGCGACATCTAATATATAAAAGGCTATATGTTTGTCTATCTGTCTCCATATTTTCAATCTCTCCTTCGAAACTAAAAGTCGACGAGCAGCGCTAGGGGGCCTCAAATGATTGGATATTTAACGAACCGTTCTTTTATGCGTCTTTAGTCGGTTAAAATAGTTTTTAAGGGTTAAACAATTGGTTCAAAATTGAAAAAAAATCATTATATTATATGTTGTACATTGATCTTTAGTTTATTTTTAATTTTAGTTGTTACTCAGTTCATATACGTTGGTACAGTGGTGATGTCATCAGCTTTGAATGTAGTTTTGTTTTCGATTTCGATTCTAGCTGATGGCACCCAAGTATATATTTTTTCTTTTGAAATCATGACTTTATAATAATATATACGAACTCTGGACAAATAAAAACGTATTTTACGCCCGGGCAAAGCCGGGTGCCCTTCACCCCCTCTAGTGCGTATATATAAATATAACACGGCTAGAGAATCATCAGGAGCAGTTGTTGTATTTTGTTGTACATTTGTCGTGCCTTAATTAGTGAAACCAGTTTTCACTCCGTTTATCTCATCTTTCATGTTCTATTCATATCCGTATAGATTTTTTCTCGGTATTCATTAGTTTACCCATGAAAACAAAAGTATGTGTAAACATTATATATACTGATGAATTCATTGGAAGGAGCCGGCTTAATAGATCTGGGATTAATGCAAGACGGTGACACGGCCTGCAAAAAAAAAAAAATAATAATAATACAAAAACTAACGTCATGAAAATTACTTCACCTGAGCACAATACACGTAAGACAGGAAACCGCTTATGTATTTAATATACCCTAGAAACTTTCTCGTACGGAGAAAGACGATTCAGCTCGCACAAGGAAAAATTATTTAAAGCCGTCTGATTTACTGAAAAGACAATTCAAATCATGATAATTTTCTTTTTGTTATAATTGCGTTCATTAAAAACAACATTAAAGTGAGACTAAATTAAAATATGTTGTTTCGTGTTCTTTTTACTTGAGGGGCGGGTCATCATTTATCAATGCCCGGAGGCCATTCTAGGATAAGGGTTAAGTGTTAAGTAGATGATGAGAAAACACGATCAGTCAAGGTAAAGCTGGATTATCTAAATGGACGACTCGATGGTAATTTATTCACACATGTCTCAATTGAAGCGAATGGCTCTCGTCTTAGGGAAGCTCAATGTTTTGACACGAAAGTCTACTTCACAAGATTGCCAGCTATGGAATCGTTGAAAATGTCCACAATTATTAAATCCTTTCTCTCTAATAGGCTTATACGTGTAGTCGTCGATGGGCAGAAATCCGAAGATCATAGCATCAACGCTGATGTCCCTCAAGGATCCAACCCTCTTTTTAACCTTCATCTAAGATCTCCCAAATCACATTCTTAGATTATTCGTAGACTTTTATGCAGACGACACCGTAATCTATGGCAATACTTCAAAAGTCGACAATGACCAAGATCTTTCTTATTCTCTCTATTCTGATCTTGAGCACGTAATGCAATGGCGAAAAGGGTAGCTTAATGCATCTAAAACCAAGCTTCTTTCTTTTCATCATAATCGCTCTGACCCCCCCCCTATCTGGCCTCAATTGAAATGAATGCCCCTCGTCACTCATGATCTGAAATGGAACACATACATCAAATTTGTTGCCTAGATCGCTGGAAAAACGGTTGGCTCACTCTACCGCCCCAGTAGGTATCCCACTGCTGATGCAATCCTCCATCTATATAAGAGCTAGATACGCCCTAAAATGGAGTACTGTTGTTACATCTGGGTAGTAGCTGCTCAGCATACCCTATCTAGCCTTGATAGAGTTCAGCTTCGAAACCTAGTAGGTGGTGCCCTTTTCCTTTTTCCTATAAATTCTTTCTTACAGAAGAGACGTTACGAGCCTATCTCTCCTCTATTGTTATTTTCATAGCAAGTGCTCCACTGAGCTCCAATCTATGGTTTCCCCTTACCAAACTTTCACAAAACGCAGTCGATTAGCTACAACCACTATATACGAATCCCCCCACTCTCTATCTGTGCCTAAATCTTAACGCACATTTCATGAACAAAGACTCTTTCCCAGAACTTCCCGCCTGTGGAACACTGTTCCGTTAGCCTACTTCCCGGGTTAATACAGCATGGTAGCTTTCTAATCCAATGTAAACAAGTTGTTGTTGAGCCGTCCCTATAAATAATCAAATTCTACCGAATCTACACAATTAACGATAACTACACTACCACCTTACATTCATTAACATTTATCCTTGAGTGGCCTTCGGGCATTGATAAGTGGTGACTCCAAAGTAATAAAAGACGACCATTTTATAGTCAGCCGGAAAGCAGGTAAACTGTATTGCGTTCCACAGTTGGATAATTCTAGGAAATAAACTTTGCTTCTGGAATTCCCGTTTAGTTTTGGGCACAGATAGAGAGTGAGAAAAGTTGTTGATGGTTGTTGCAGCTAGGCAAGTATTTGTTACGAACGTTTTACGGAGAGGAGCCATAGATTGGAGCGCAGTTGAGTACCTATGATAAAAACATTGATAGAGCAGAGGTTTTTTTGTTTTTTTTTTTACACAGTGATCACCACTTATCAAGGCCCGGAAGCCACTCAGGGATAAGAGTTAGATTTTACACTTCTTTTCTGTAAGAAATAGAAAGTAATGAGGTGAAAAGTTCGTCGTCCACTAAATTTCGAAGCCGGTTCTGTACTCGGTAAAGGCAAGAAATTTTATTGGCATAAGAATCCTAGGTTGCTCAAATGATGCGCCTAAATATAACATGACTAAAAAATTTACAGAGCATATTTTCACACGTTTATCTCAAATCTTATTTTCTATTCATATCTCGGTCTTGGATATGACCTAAAACTATATCCGATGGTGAGGCCCCAGTTTGCAGGCTTTGGGGAGCGTCGAGCCACCCTTTAATTGCCATTGCTCCCAGGTCCACTCTGATCCGGAGTGGTAGTACCCATTGGGGTTCAAAATATGGGTTACATAGAAACTGACTTGGAAAAAAAAAATATATTCTATTAAAAAAAAAATTCTTCAAAATCACTGGATTTGGCATTAAAGAACCTGAAAAGGGTTGATATGCCGTAAAACAAAAACAACTAAACTAAACTATTCATATCCGTCTAGATTTTTTTTCTCTTTTTCATGATTTATTTCTTTTATCGTGTTTTTTAAAAATAGATTTTGTTTTCATTTCTTGTTTATTTATTTGTATTTCTTTATTTCTTTCGTTCTTTCTGTCTTTCTTTCAAATTGTTTAATCAATACCGAACGCCTTGGTATCTCCTGTTTCAAATTACCCACTCTCCTTCCTCTCACCCTTCCCCCGTTCATCCACTTTACATAAAAACACTTAAAGTTATACGCGTAAACCAACAGGCATATAAGTACAATATTTAAAACTATTTTTGTGGTAATTTTTTATAGAAAAAGAAAACCTAACATTCCAGGTCTCCTGACTGGAGCCTCGGCCGAAAACTAGACTTCATGACGAGATTTACTCTTGCGTAACAACACATAGAATTGGACGCGCATTCTTTTTTATTGCAATTTAATTTCATTTCGTATCTATTTTATGAGCCGTTTATCGTTTCTAATAAAAATTACTTTATTGTTATTATTATTAGTATAATTATTATTATTATTATTATTATTATTATTGTTGTTGTTGTTGTTGTTGTTGTTGTTGTTGTTGTTGTTGTTTACCTCCTAGGAGTTCTCATACTGGCAATTATCAGCGATTGCTTCCAATAATCCGGAGTGTTCCCTGGAATTCGAGTGACAACAAGTCTCCCCAGATTCCCAATGCGTTCAATCTCTTTCGATAACCTTTCCAAATAAATTTACATTATCGCAACTGCCGCTTGCCATTGACTTCTCGCTGGCGATAACCATTGGTCGTCACTGGAATTTGAGTGGCACAAACCCTCCCAAAATCCCAGTCCTCTTCGCACTTTTAAAGTGGTCGTTTGGTTAATGCTTTTTTTTCTGCTCAGCCTTTCCATCCTCCTTAATATTTCAAGACGATTTGATATGGCGCTAATTGATGATGACACTACATTTGAGCGGGTTAGGGTTAGTTAATTTATTAAGTTTATTATTATTATTATTATTATTATTATTATTATTATTATTATTATTATCTGCTCACTAGGATAACTCACACAGGCCATCATCAAAGATTTCTCTTTGAGAACAGATTGTGGCATTCTCTCGAGTCTAGGTGACAATAAATCTTTCCAGATTTTCAGTACTATCCACCTCTTTCGATAACCATTGTAGATGAATTTGCGTTACTGTAACAACCGTTTACCATTGGTTTCTCGTTGACGTCAACTATTGGTCTTCACTAGAATTTGGGTGGACATAAACCTTTCCAATGTCTTAGTCATCTTTGCACTCATCCAGTGGAGGTCTGGCTAGTGCTTTCTCTCCTCGGTCTTTCCATCCTCCTGGACCCTCGTTGCTTATTTGGTGTGGCGTCAGGTTTTGGTGACAAATGTGGGGAATGTACGAGCGCAGTGGGGAGATGGTAACTTAAAATCATACAGTTTCAGTTCTTATGATTTCATGTGATGCTCATTTGTGTTTTACACCTGTGGCATTTTCTCTCCAGTTTGTGTCTGTAGCTCATGCATGTTAGTCGCAGCATTCATGGGGTTTTCTTAATATTTGAGCCGTTTTCATTACTATGTTGTTACGTTGTATTTTATCAGCCATTTCTCTCTTTTCAATCTCTCGCTTTCACTTTTCAAAATTTTTCGGTATTCCTAGCGCTCCAACTATTAGTGGTGTTATCTTGACATTTTTTATCTTCCATATCTCTTTAAACTCTCTGGCCAGTTCAGTATATTTGCTCCATTTCTCCGTTTTCTCTGATTTTCACTCTGTGGACTGCTGGAACGGCAAAATCTAGAATCTGACGAGTCTTTTCCTTCTTGTTAACTAGCATGACATCCAGCATCCTTACTTGGATTATTATTATTATTATTATTATTATTATTATTATTATTATTATTATTATTATTATTATTATTATTATTTTATTATTATTATTATTATTATTATCATTATTATTATTATCATTATTAATTATTATTATTATTATCATTATTATTATTATTATTTTTATTATTATTATTATTATTTTTATTATTATTATTAATTATTATTATTAATTATTATTATTATTATTGTTATTATTATTATTATTATTATCTTCTTCTTCTTCTTCCATTAACTTCACAGTGTTGTTATGTTTTACACCGGTTATTTTTCCTTAAAAGAGGGCTTTTACACCAAAACTAGTGAGGATAGTCAAATGGTCAATTAGATGGAAAGCACCTGCCGTAGGATGATTGTTGAACCAAGCAGAACTAACCTCTGGTGTACGGTGATGTTGTATTTTATTCCCAAGGAGTTCAGCTGTTTCATTAGATCACTAGGAATTGAGCCAATCGCACCTATGATGAAAGTTTTCTTATTTCACAATCTAGCAATCTCCATTCTCAGTTTCTGATAGTTTCGTAGTTTTTTTTTTAGTTTTTATTCTTCTTGCCTATGAAGCTGATGTCGTTAGGGCAAATCACATCAATAATTTGGCATTCATTGTTTTTTTGTTTTTTCTTTTTTCTTTTTTGTTCACAACTAAAATATCCGGTTTCCTGTGAGTTATCTGTCGGTCACACTGAATTATGAAACCCCAGAGAATCTTAACGTCCTCACTTTCCCTTATCCATACTGAGGAATGTTGGTTCCATTTGTCTGTCACTTGGATTCCAAACTTTTGGCACAAACTCGAGCGCAGATTTGTACAAACTTTGTCATGGCGACGTTTGTATTCTTTTTGAGCAAGTGTAAAACACACAGTAGCAATATGTGGCACTGTTTCAAGAGATATAGCAAACAACCTGCACTTATTAGACCAGTCCTTCCCATAGATGCTTTTATTTATTGCATCTGTGTTTAGTGCATGTTCTGGGCAACAAACATAAAATTTTCTGTTTCTCTTTTCAAGTCAACTTTTCGACAGAAAATTCTACATGTCCTGACATTTTTGTGCCTTAGTATTTCGTACAAATTGACCATGAAGTTGCATTCTTATCAACTCGGTCAACTTTTCTGCTTCGATGTTTTCCTTGTACTTCTGTTTATCTTCCAATGAATCTTTATCTAGCTCTTCCTCTTTCGCCACTGCTGCGAGTAACACTTCATGACTGTTAGCCAAGTAGTGAAGAACACACCTAAGCTCTCCTCTGACACATTCTTCAATCGTAATCATCCCTCCTCCGCCTCCTTTCTTCCTTGTAATGTACAGCTTGAGCACATTAGAAATCTGGTGAAGTGCTGCATACTTGACTAACATTTTCCGTGTGTTTCTATCCACCTTTATCATTTCTTCTTCTGTCCATTCTAAAAAAGCTGCACTGTAGCGAATTACAGCAACCGCGCATAAATTGATGGCTGAGAACTCGTTCCTACCATTCAGTCTAGATTTTAAAAACAGTTTGTGTCTCCTCATATACACCTCTTTCGTCTTCTCTTTTATTTCATTGCAAAGCATCGTATCAAGCTCAAGGTCTTGTAGCCTTCTGCATCAGGATCATCTAATCTTTTACCATTTGGCAAAATTATGTCTTTCATGGCTGCTTTCTTCCCTCGTTCAAGTGTAACTACTGCACATTTGAAAATTCCAAACTCCATGATTATGTCTTCACTACACTGCTATACAGTTTGAACCAGAGAGTCAATTTTCTTTTCTGTTAAGCCAAACATTTTCAGATCGTTCATAAATAACATGTGGCTGATCTTCGTTCCATTCTCCTCCTGTTGGTATCCCATCTTTGTCTCTTGCAGTAGGTATGTCAATGGTATGAGTGCTATTATGAATAGGAGTGGCAAAAATAAGCTCCTTGGAGAAAACTGCGCCTTGTGTTGACTTTCCCTAATAGTTTCCCATCTAAAAAAAGTTGGTTTTCGAACTGCTCATACTTTTTCCTATGAACTCAATTATAATATCAGCCACCCCTACAATTTTCAACGTCCTATTTACCTTCGAACGCGACCTAATCATCCCCAGAAACAGCAAGCCTCTTATGGATTCCTGTGAAAGATCGCAACCAGTACCCATGAATTCTATCAGGTCCTTTTCGCTTAGGCATGATCTTCATTTGTTTTCTTAAATCTTCAACAGAAATGTGGATGTCCTCTGGTTTATGCTCTTCCGGTTTTTCATTTACTCCAGCAACTCAGTCAGCATCAACCTTGTGGGAAGTCTCTTTTGTACTTGACCAAAAATGTGTAGCTTTTTGAAGGTAAAGAGCCACTGTTTTGGCTTCACCTCCTTCCAGATGTCCAAAAGACCTTGACTGGTTTGTTTTAAATAACTTGTTGTCGTTAAACTGCTGAATTCTTTTATTATACCTCCCAATCTTGGAAACTTTTTTCTATAATTTGCTGTTTTGTCCCTTCCATAGTGGTGTTAAACTCCTTGGCTTTCAGTTTTTATCGTTTTGTTTGCATTTTGGCCACTGTTCTTTGAACCATGCCTGAATTCGATTTAGATCTTTTCTTTAATCTCTTCAGGTCACCTTCTATTCTCTTTCTCCAATATGGTTCTTTTTTCTGTGTTATTTTAATTCCCTCCACCCCTACCATCTCACCAACCAGTACAGTTCTTGCCTGCAAAATGTTTCTGACATCTGTCATGTTCTCCAGTGAAACTTTATTCATTGCCCAGTTCACTTTATTTGTCGCATTCCTTAATTTTGTCTGGTCAACATTCTTGCAATTAAAAATCTTTCCTTTTTTTACTATTTCTTATTAATTCTTTCAGTCTATTCAACAAATTTAATTCGTCATCTGTTATTTCCGAACTAGAAATACCACTATTATTAGGTAAGTTATTCCTTTTGAACTGCACCATCTGGGAAACGCTTTCCTTTCAAAAACAACTTCATGGCTGAGAACAGGTGAAAGTCAGAGAGTGCAAGGTCAGGAGAGTAGGAACGATGGGGAAGTATTTCATAACCACACGCCTGTGCTTCTGATCTGATGACATGCGAGTTGTGGACTGGAGCGTTGTCCTGCAGGAGGAGGGTACCTTTGCTGATCTTGCCCCGCCTCTTGATTTTGATAGCTTCCCTTAATTTCTTCAAAAGTGAAGCATAATAGACTCCTGTAATTGTGGTACCATTTGCCAGGAAATCTGTCATCATTACTCCGTCCTGGTCCCAGAAGACTGTGAGCATGGCCTTGCCAGCGGAGGGCTGCACCCTTGCCTTCTTTGGAGGTGGCGAGTTCAAGTGCTTCCACTACATTGACTAGGCTATTGTCTCTGGATCATAGTGATGGACCCAGTTTTCATTTCACACCTGACTCAGTTCAAACACCTGTAAAACAGAAACCACAATTATTTCATAGCTGTAATTTGCCACATAACACGTAGATATATAAATCATTACATATGCAAAATTTCAGCTAGATCAGACAACTTGAAGTGGGTCAGGGGCATTACTTATTGCACGCCCCTCGTATCCATGCTAAGAATGAGTTGTATTTATATAGCTTTCTTCCTCTGTATTTCTATCGAGACACCATCTCTAGATGACTGCCAATCAAGGCTAAAGAGCGCTTCACCTGCCCGTAAAACTTCAAACCGGAACTTTCTTACCACGAGGGTTGAGTTTATGGTTGCAACCAACCAGTATTTTTATTGAGACACAAGCTTTAGAAAAATTGTTGGCCAAGACTCAGAGATCTTTCTACTCAAAACCGATACAAACGCCAAGTGTCCTTGACGACCACGAAAACCAAGATGCACACATTTAAACATATTTATATGTAAATAAATATTTTAACAATTTATACTTGTCGATGAATCAGTGATTGCTATCAATAAGTTGTTGTGTCCTCATCCCCGCCAAAAAAGAACAAAGAAATGGGCGAATTAGAGATTAGGTGCTCCCTTGCCTGATAAACACGCGCCCATTGGCTATGATAAATGGGTGTGTGAATAAAAAGAATCTAATTGGCTGACTAACAAACATAGTACCACTGAAATATGTAAAACACGAAACAACATCAACTCCTCACACGGAGAAAACCCGGAAAATTCTGTGAAGCTTAATTGTCACATATATTTTCATAACTATATATATACATATATATATATATATATATATATATATATATATACATATATATATATATACATATATATATATATATATATATATATATATATATATATATAGAGAGAGAGAGAGAGAGAGAGAGAGAGAGAGAGGGGGCTTGTGTTGCCGGGTTCGAATCTATCGACTGGTGTGTTAATCGTGACACCCTGCACTGAAGATTCCCGAAAGGATGAAACACTAGTATATGTAGGTATTATAGTAAATAAATATATATATATATATATATATATGTATATATATATATATATATATATATATATATATATATATATATATATATATAGGATATTGATTACGAATTTTCATTACTTGTGATCTCCTATGGTCATGAAATTAAATTCAATTAAAAGCATTTTAGATATTTTAAGCAGAATAGTTTATAGAGTAAATATGGCATTGTGGTGTTATTCCAAGCATATTTGACGAAGAAAACCGCGAATAAAATGTATCCGATTCCCAGATGTAGCATTGAATATCTAAGCCTAATTTAATTTGTTTTATTAGTTTTTTATGGTAAGCAAAATAAATATTTTAGAGTTCACTTGCTATTTCAATATGTCAGATTTTAAAAAGCTTTTCGCACCTATTTGATAAACGGTCATATGGTGCCTATCAGGGACTTCACACTTTAATATTAAAAGATGTAAAATGCTTGAACATTTTTCTGGCGCTACTTTGACCTTGATTTTGTCTGATCACCACATCTGAAATATTTTATGTTTTCTTACATTTTGTTTGGTTTTAGCATAAGTGAAAAATATGGATGAAAATCTTACATCTTGGATAGAATATATAAAGTTCAAACATTTAGAATATTTGAACTTAAAAAACTTTTATTTACATTTCAAATAACCCAAACATATGAGATTCTACTTTTTTGGACGATTATGTATGAAACTATTTTAGAATTTATAATGGGGGGGTTCATTATTGCATATAAATATAATGTAAAAGGATCCCATTTTCGGTATATTCTAACTTAAAAAGTTAAAATATACCGGAAATGGGATCCTTATATATAATATAATAATAAAATAGCAGTTAAGTAATTTTTACCACTTATTCTATTATCATTATTATCATCAAAATCATAAAAGCGTATATAATTGTTTTATTTTTCGTATTACCACCCAGACTTAGGGTTAGTACTAGGAAAAGAGCGTTGGTTTTATGACTGTTAACGATCACATATTTTATTCTAAAGTTTGATTTGGAACATTAACATTCCCAAGATTTAAAACAAATGAAATTGGTTACATGTCCGTAAAACATTGTCTGATCAATAACGTGATCATTTTGCGTTAACGTTTTATACAAAACTTATTTTTGGTGATTTATTGTATTTTTACAACAAAGTTTTTCAAGCTGTTTACATATAATCGCCGGAAAGATATAGAATCGTGTTTCTCTTTTTTAGGTGCATTACAATATGAATAGGAGTTTTAAGAATAATTAACGTGGTTTTAAAATCAAAATAAATCTTTTGTTGTCTTACAATTTTCAATCAATTACAAGGAAAACATTTGAGAAAAAATATATGCAGAAATTACCCGGAAATTTGCAAAAAAAAAAAATATATCTTATTAAATTATTATTAATTTTAAAAGAATTGAAATCGGAAGCTGGAATCGTATTGGTATCGGAAATTTGAACGGAATCGGTAATTGTATCTGAATCGGGAAAAGTTTTAGAATCGTCTCATCACTAATATATATATATATATATATATATATATATATATATATATATATATATATATATATATATATACTAGCAAAAGTACCCGCCGGTGACTGGGTTCAAAAACAGCCTACAGAAAATGGACTCTGATTTATGAAAGTATGATAGGTTATGAAAAGGAAGGGTTGTAATGCGATAGCTTCGAATTTGGGGGTATCAAAACCAAAGCAAAATATGATGACAGTAAAAATAAAATAGATAAACTCCATAATTTATTATACCATACCTGTTCACACTGAAACACTTATCACAATATTCTTTGGATCTATATTAAAAAACCTTGTTAATCTTTGTGACATATTTCCATTCTATGGAAGTATGAAAAACACTTGTAAACGTTTATTTTTTAATTTTTTAATTTTTTATTTCCATACTTTGTGGACCAGGCGCGTACGCAGACCCCACAATTTTAATTAATCATCATTATGCCAGATCAAACATACCCATTTTCAGTGTCTCGATACATCTTCTATCATTATATGTGATCAATTTTCGATAATAGTCAACCATATAGGAGCCTATTCGTGACCAGACACACACACAGACGTTCAGATTTATATTATACTAGCAGAAGTGCCCGTCGTTGACTTTGTTCAAAAACAGCCTACAGAAAATGGACTGTGATTTATAAAAGTATGATGGGTTATGAAAAGGAGGGGGTTGTAAAGAGATAGGTTTTGATACTCAAAAATTTTACCCCAAGCAAAATATGATGAAAGTAAAGATAATTTTTGAGAAAATATATTTTTTATATCACCTTTGTTTCCATTCGTAGCCCAGAGTGACCAACAAAATGATGTTTCCTTACAAAGAGAAAATGTTATATATATAATAATATAAATATACAAGAAATAAATGTTACCATAGTCAATAAAAGTTACTTTGATGGTAGAAAAGTTCATTGGTTTGTATTTTTAAGTAGTTTGTAAAAAAAAAATTTTTTTAATTCACTCCTTTTTTTAATTTGAAGGAGGGGCACCTAAGCATTCTGTGTTAACAATTTAAGAGAGTTACGTCAACATAAGGAATATTTATAAACATATTGTAATGTTTTACGCTATTTTGTTCTTGAGGAATATTCGATTATGGCATGTGTAGTTTATATAAAAATTCATTTAAGTAGTTATCACCTGCAATTTCGTTTTAATTTCGGTTCGCTGAAATTATTTCAAGTAAAGAGCATTAAAAACTATTTCAAAACAAAAAAAAACATGAACTGAAATTTTATTGACTATGGTAACATTTATTTCTTGTATATTTATTTTTTCGGGTAGTCGTTCGTTGGCTTTTTTGCTAAACACTCTCACTAAATAATATCGACGAAATATCGAAAAACAAAGTAACAAAAACAGTTTGGAAAAATAATGGCGCTTTACTTAATTTAATAAAATAATCCGAAACAGCAAAATGGGATATTAAAAAAGTAAACACGTAATTACTTGAGTTTTTTAAAGCAAAGAATCGATATAAATATGAATAAGAAAAAAAATCGCGCTCTTTTCAAGCAGAACAGCTTTGTTTCAGTTTTACAGTATTGAACGGTGTAGTATTGCGCCGTCGGATTCAGGGTTGTACTATTGTAATGTAAAGAACACGATGAAAGAGTTGTAATCAACTGAGTTCCTTCTAGTACACTGACAAAAAAGCTTAAACAGATATATTAATAAAAATAAAAAGGTTATGTAAATGTTTTTAAAAAGACACGTAATCACGTGAGCAGGACTTTTTCCTTCTTTTGACACGATAACAAGTAACGTTCTTATTTTTTATTAATTATCTATTTATCTATTTTCGAAAGAGTGCCACGTGCACGTGGAGAAGGAAAAAAATCAGAGTTATGCAAAATTTGTGTCGAGAATTGTCTAAAGTTCCGACTTTGGGGGGGCTTTCACTTTAATAAGAACGTGAATTTATGAGGTGAATTTATTCGACACAATATGATTCAACTCAAAAAATATAAAGAAAAGCTAACGGGAATTAAGATTAAAGTTAAGGTGTTATTGTGGACCCTCACACTTTAAAAAAAAAACCTTGTTAAACTTTGTGACATATTTACATTCTTGGAGGTCAGGCGCGAAGGTACACCCAATAATTTTATTATACCATATTTTTCAAACTGAAACGTAATTATCAAAGTATACTTACGCAGTTAGATATGAAAAGTCTTTGTTAAAGTTTGTGTCATATTTCCATGGAGTACAGGTGCGAACGCAGATCCCACAATTTGATTATACCATCGCTATTTAAGTTGAAACATACTTATCAAAGAATTCTTATGTACATCTATATCAAAACCCCTTGTAAACGTTTTTTTTTTTCATTTTTCTTTCTATACTTTGGAAGGGGTGGCAGGCACGAACCCAGATCTCACAATTTTTATGAACCACCGTTCTGCCAGATCAAACCTACCCATTCCTGATCCTCGATACATCTTCTATCATTATATGTAATCAGTTTTTTAAAATAGTCAACCATATAGGAGCCTATTCGTGACCACACACACACACACACACACACAGACGTTCAGCTTTATATATATATATATATATATATATATATATATATATATATATATATATATATATATATAACTACTAGTAAAGGTAGATGATAAAAGTTAACTAACGCGTCGGAATTTTTTTTATTAAAGTCGTTCGTATTCATCAATTCATCTTAAGTCAGATTCTAGTTTCCAAATAAAAACAATAATATGGCAAGTATGACAATAATATGGTCAACACGTGGCAATCTGTCGCAAAGATTAAGAAATTTTCAACGTTTTATCTGTATTCCTATTCCTCTATGTAAAAGAACGCAATACGATCTACCGTGTAATAATAGTAGAATCGATGACATCAATAACTTTGATTTTCTTTTTGTAAGGACAAAGGAAAGAGATAATGAAATCGATATTGAAATTAACGATTGGTCTCGTAATTGTCCGTCTCAGAAATCTCGTTCGATTGAGCAGCGTAAATAGAAGCGAATCGATCCAATCAACATCGCGTGTTTTCATGAAATATTAAAACAAATTCTGTTATTCAAGCCGAGATTATTAGTTCAGTATTAGATCAGTTATTGTTATCTTGATGGGATTAACGTTCGTCTTTAAAACGTATGTTTCATATTCAAGACATATGGAATCTATATATTAATACCTTTGTACCTTTAACGTACCTATGTATGTTACGGTTTCCAGATTATAAAATATTCGATCGGGCGATCCTATTTATTAAAACGGAGGATAGGTGATAGCATACTACAAATATTAAATTAGTATATAGATACGTTAATTTAATATTCATAGTATGTTATCAGATTTTATCCTTCTTTTTAATGAACAGGATCTCCCGATCATTGAAGGCGCAATTTAAAAACAGAATAAAATAAATGGTGTCACTTTTGGGCCGTATGTAAAACTAAAATATACCTTCTTGGTCTTCTTGCTAGGATCCAAGCGTAGTATCTGTTCGGTCTAAAAATAGTATAATGATATTGTGGGGTTTCTGTTCGCGCCGAGAAGTCCATACAATGGAAATATGTCACAGACGCCTATAAGTATATTGGTGATAAACTGTAATAACCAGATATATATAGATAGACGCACGCCAGAGATTCGTTCATATTTTCATTTCAGTTTTGATGATCGATCCAACGATATTTTTTATGAATTCAACTGAATAAAAGAAGAAAGCTTGGACGGTTTAGAACGAAGAAACGGTATTTTCATTAGATGTAAACATCACCAGACGTAGCTGCGCTAACTTATTTATATGGAAGTTATAACTTTTTGGAGTTGTGTAACTTTAACTAAATTATAAATGATCTATGTAAATGCGTGAAGATGGAGCAGCCATCTTGAATAAGGGTTGATGTGTTCGTTTTTTTATGATCCGAATAAATAGAATTTGAAGGTAACAACCAATAAGAATAGGAGTCATGTTACTGAGGAGAAATCATTATTTTTGAATAGTGAAGTGTATTTGTAGTTGTATTTGTAATAGTGCTTAATTCAGTTAATAAGGGCTTTAGGTCAAAAGAGTTGTAATGGTTATATATAAATATTTTGTCTTGGAGAGTGGGAGGACTTGTTAGGGAGAAGGGAAAATATGAATTACTTCCTCTATAGATCTGGGCAATAGTTATTATGCCTTTTCTGGGATGCAATATAGGATCTAATTATAAAGAATAACTGTGTATGAAAAGACGTATTGTATTTAGATAAGATTTCGACATAATAAATTTGTATGTGGCATCTGTTAATGAAAACCTATGGCAATTCGCTGCAGAGGCGAATTTCTGCGATCAAAATATTATATAAAGGATGAAAGATTGAAAAGATTAACAAAACACAGAAAAATGGAAGGGGGCAGGAGACCCATTTAATTAATAATTTTTCTTCCCAGTTGCCCTTTTCCGATATCCTTGTGCCAGACATTGATTGCAAGTATCCGTACAATATCAACTTAACACGATAAACGTGTGTAAACATGGGCACGTTTCACAAATTAATACCTCTTTGTTGACGATGAAGTTTTGGACAACACAAAAAGAGCAGATGCACGGGTCAGCTTCTGTCTCATTCAACGCGAAGACGGCTTCCCGCCAACTAAATGTCAAACCAAGATAGGATTACATTTAGATATTCTGATTGAATTTCCGATGGAGAACGCAGAATCCGAAACGCTATCCGTTCTAATTCGTTAATTAGAATCTTGCGAGGATTTTATTCTTCGTAACAGCTTGGCATCGAGTTTTGAATGGTCGACTCCAGCATTCAACTCTTTTCAACAAGATCGACATCTCTTTTAAACACAGTGGAGATAATCCGCTTATTCTGTACAGGTTCAGCTTACAAAGAATTACAAAGAATTAAGGGAGAGTAATTGATTATTGGATAACAACTCTCTAAAACAATCGTAGTTATACTATGACATATAAGTTATTATTATTATTATTATTATTATTATTATTATTATTATTATTATCTCACAAACAGCTTTCACACAGGTCATCAAAGTTCTCTCCTTGAAAACTACCTGTGGTATTCCCTGGAAGCTGAGTGACAACAAGTCTCTCCAGATTTCCAATACTTCCGCCTCTTTCGATAGCATTTGCAAATAATTGTGCGTTATCGCAACAGCCGATTATCATTGATTTCTCGCTGACAGCGGCCATTTGTCTCGACTGGGATTTGAGTGACACTGAGCCTCCCCAAGTTCCCAGATCTCTTCGCACTAATTCAGCGGAGGTATTATTATTATTATTATTATTATTATTATTATTATTATTATTATTATCATTATTATTATTATTATTATCATCATCATTATTATTATTATTATTATTATCATCATCATCATTATTATTATCATTATCATTATCATTATTATTATTATCATCATCATCATTATTATTATTATTATTATGATCATCATTATTATTATTATCATTATTATTATTATTATTATTATCATTATCATTATTATTATCATCATCATTATTATTATCATCATCATTATTATTATTATTATTATTATTATTATCATTATCATTATTATTAATATCATTATTATTATTATTATCATCATTATTATTATTATTATTATTATTATTATCATCATCATCATTATTATTATTATTACTATTATTATTATCATTATCATTATCATTATCATTATTATTATTATTATCATCATCATCATCAGCATCATTATTATTATCATCATTATTATTATTATTATTATTATCATTATTATTATCATTATCATTATTATCATCATCATCATCACTATTATCATCATCATTATCATTATTATTATTATTATTATTATTATCATTATCATTATTATTATTATTATCATCATCATTATTATTATTATTATCATTATTATTATCATTATTATTATCATCATCATCATCATCATCATTATTATTATTATTATTATTATTATTCACTGGGAATTTTCACACCATCATCAAAGATTTCTCTATGTCAACACTCTGTGGTGGTCCCTAGAGTCTAAGTGACAACAAGTCTCTCTAGATTTCTAGTGTTCTGCACCGCTTTCGATAACCATTGCAAATAAATTTGCGTTATCGCAACAGCCGTTTATCATTAATTTCTCGTTCGTAGCGACCATTAGTCTTCACTAGAATTTGAGTAGAAAATGTCTCCACGAGGTCCTAGTTTCTTTTGAACTCATTACATGGAGTTCTGGTAGGTGCTTTCTTTACTCAGTTTTTCTATCCTCCTCTCTTTTTTGGGGGGGTGGGAGGTAACTTGCAATTATAATTTCAATGTTCCTTATTCTATGTGGTGTTTGTGTTTTACTTCTGTAGCAGTTTTCATACGGCCGGTTGGCGCTTGTGATTAATAGTCGATACGAACAAGAAATCAATGGTAAGCGGCTGTTGAGATAACGCAAATTTATTTGCAATGGTTATTAGTCAAAAGCGCCGACCGACCGTATGAATTATTATTGTGTATTAGTTTCCGTATTCAAGGGTGTGCCTTATTATTTCAGCCATTTTCATTATTGTTATACGTTGTATTTTCTCAGCCATCCCTCTGATTCCAATCTCTCCCGTTCTTTATTCAAGGTTTTTCAAGATTGTTCTCAGTGCTCTAACTATTATTGGTGTTATGTTGATTTTCGTCATCTTCCGTATCCCTTTCAGTTTTAATGCCAGTTCCATGTATTTTCTCCTGATATTCACGTTATGGTCTGCTGGACAGCGAAATCTACGATATGACAGGATTTTTCCTTCTTATTAACTATTATCACATGCGGTCTTCTTGTTTGCATGGGTTTATCTGTTTGCACGTCCATGTTCCATAGGATTTTCTGATTTCCGTTTTCAATACTGCTGTGGGTTGGTGAGTAGTAGTAGTAGTAGTAGTAGTAGTAGTAGTAGTAGTAGTTGCATTATTCGGATGACTGTTCTCATCTTGAGTTTCATGTAACAGAATTTCGGCCGATGTAACCTTCTACCTTCTACCTTACTATTTTTCTAGATATATTGCAAAATAACCGAAAAAAAATCATAGAATTGCGTCACAATAGTTTAATTTTTCATATATAAATTGTTAGCATCATTCCTGATGACCTAAACTAAAAAAAACACTGTTGACCTTCTTTATGGATTTATTTCAAGCGACGGGATAAGTCTGGGGTGGTTTTCTTCATCGCTGTTTGGTTTCCCGCGTCTTCTCGCCATTTGAAATTGTTTTGTTCTGGGGTCTAGAAAAACACGTCTTCTTTTGTCTACTTACTAGATATTGCTACTAAACCAAAACAGAACAGCAATGCGTAGATACAACTAGAAACGCAGAAGGAGTACTTTCAGAGACCAGTCTTAAAACAGGTTTTACATCTAAGTTTTTCTTATCCTATATTTACTTCCATATTAAGATAAGTGTCCGATCTACGCCAGTAATCGCCACATCTGCAAGAATATTAATGAAAGTAGCAAAGCATCAAGGCTTCTTCTATCTTATTATTTCATCCTTAGTGACGGGATTAAAAATGGGTGCATATCTTTCCCACGAGTATTAAAGTACTTTTACGATTTGATTATCATTTGAACGCAGCCTGCCGAATCCGAAGTCTGCGTCAGTAATCATTACATCCGTTCCACTTTCGTCACATACATTCGCACAAAACGTCGGTCACGAGAAACTGAACCGGTTTCATGCTGGGTTCAATTCGTGCCACCTGCGCTCCTTGTGTATTCTCGTTCGACTGCATAACTCATGGTTTAACCCTGGAACAAAATAAAGCTTTTAAGGCGATAAAACAAATAAGATGCAAGGCAGATTAATAACTTCTTTTTTTTTTTTAGTTGATGCGATTTCTGTTTAAGCTTATCGTATTATTTTTTAATATATTTTTATGTTTTCATTTTAATAACTACGAGTTTAAAAGCTGAATTTGGGGCAGCTTTTTTGAGAGACTCCTGTGGTGGAGCGTCAGCATTTTATTTACTATCATAATAAATAAATTTAAAGGTCTACACCCAGCATAACAGTGACTCATATCAGCAGTGCTACCACATGTTGTCCGGGTGGTGAAATTGAAATAGATAACAAAGATAACAGAGTTAACAAATTATATAAAGCTAAACTAATTTGCCGACTATAGCCGAGGGCAACCCGGAAATAAACTATCGAGTATTTAAAACGCTGAAAGCAGACCTTCACTAAAAAATATCATTTTCTATTTGGATCAATAAAGACAATGTTTCGTTTGTTTATTAACAAGTTTGTTTGCTTTGTTTTCGGGTTTTTTATGTTTTGTTGTTTTTTGTTTGTTTTTTTAATTAAAAATGCATCAAAAATTTATTTTTTTCTTTAAATAAATCTTTTCTTGTATTAAAAATTAAGGAAAATAAACAACAATAACAATTTAGTCTCTGTTTTATCGTTATTTTCATGGCAAATGCTCATCTGAGCTCCAATCTATGGTCCTCCCTCGTCAAACTTTCACAAGAAACACCCGTCTAGCAGAAAACACTATCAATAATTTCCCCCACTCTTTATTTGTTCCTTAACCTAAACGTAGATTCCATGAGCAAAGCTTCTTTCTTAGAACTGCACGCCTATGGAATTTTCCGTTTTCCTGCTTTCCAGCTGTCTACAATATGGTTGTCTTCAAGTTTAACGTAAACAAGTGTTTGATGAGCCGTTCCACATAAGTTAACAAATTTACCGAATTTCCATTACGAACGATTACTATATATTGTCCAATTTCTACTGTACATTCTTTAACCCTTATCCTCGAGTGGCCTCTTGGCCTTGATAAGTGGTGATGCCTATGTAAAAAAAAAAAACCCCTAAAAAAACAACTTTGAAAAATTGCCCCCACTCTATATCTGTGCCTAAATCAAAACGTGGATTCCATGAACAAAGCTTCTTTCTTAGAACTGCACGCCTGTGGAACTCTGTTCCGTCTGCCTGCTTCCCACCGGACTACAACTTGGATGTTTTCAGGTCCAATGTTAACAAATTCCTAATGAACCGCCCCCTTAAGTAAACACTTCATCAAATCTCCACACTAACGTAATGTACTTGCAATAACCCTTATCCCTGAGTGGCTTCCGGGCCTTGATAAGTGGTGATCACTGTGTAAAAAAAAAAAACGAACAAAAAAAAACAAGAAAAGTTTATTATATCTAGTGGAGTATACGCAAACTGTTGTTATTAGAAGCAACATCATATGGACAAGATGCGCCATTCCTCGTCCAAGCCAGTGTGCATCGGGGTTTATTTATTCGGTGTTTTGAAAAAAATAATTCATTAATTAAAAAGTTGTCTCAGTTGTCTACTTTTATCATATTTCATGTTATTCATACGACTTTTCGGTAGATGTAACCTCCGGCCTTCTTTAGATTCATATTGTCAAACTCGAGAATCCATACACAGTGGGAAAAATAAAGTTAAAATAAGTTCTAATTGATCATCATCTAGAGGTTGAAGGTTACATCCTCATTACAATCAATACTAAGAATAAAATAAACAATACTTTTACCATGATTGAAGGAACAAGAACAATCTACCGCGAAGGTTAATTGAAGCGTTCAGTTTTAAAATCAGTATACATTCTCAAGTTGGACATAAGGATTACTGATTATATATTATTTTTTTAATTATTGGAATCCTTTGAGATGGGGCTATATCATTTGAGTGTTCAATTTTTTGCGGACTGTTATTCTCATCGTTATAATTGTTGTTGTTTCATCACGTTTCGGCCAACTTAACCTATGGCACTCTTCAGGTTGTTAACAAGAACGGGATAGGAATGCTGAGTCTTGTAATTGTATCTCCGGTAATTACTGCCTTCCATAGTTGTTGTTATCTCACCACGTTTTTGCAAACTAATCCTCTGGTTTGCTTTGGGTAGGATTGAAACCGTTATCTTCAGACAATGTTCACCTGAAACAATAGAGACTCAACGACTCTATCCACTGCGATACGGGGGCACCAAAAGTCGGAGATCTTTTCGGTCGAAATGTTGTGAGAATAGCCTTCAAGATGAGAATAGTGTGTATAATCCAAATTATCAATTCTAATCGAATGAATTCATACACACACACACACACATATATATATATATATATATATATATTATATTATATTATATTGTATTTTATATCTCTCTACTTGCAATATATATATATATATATATATATATATATATATATATGTATATATATATATATATGTATATATATATATATATATAGTTATTCAATCACATCTGATTGAACACGACAGAGTTATTCTTTTTTCCGATTTTTCTAGATATCTTTTCAATTCGTCGAGCGGTCTTTTTTATTTCAGCTGGCATGTTGTATATAATGGCGCCCAAAAATTGTTGTTCAGTAATAGTCTTCTTAAGCGCTTTCTATCGGTGCACCCGATCGTCGTCGTTTTCTTTCTTTTTTTTATCTTTATTTTATTGGTAATAAAGGTAGTTGCAGGATGGTTAGGGGCCAATTATTTTTATTTTTAATTTCGATTTTCTTCTTTTATACTTTATTTATATAGTTTCTTGTTAGTTATTAAATACGGTTAGTATATTTGTCCTGGTGTTAAATGAGATCCAGTCGAAAATAATAATAATAATAATAATAATAATAATAATAATAATAATAATAATAATAATATAAAAGCTAATAGGTACATTGGTTTACGACAACTACTCTATACCGCCGCGTCACCATGCATCTTGTAAAATCAAGCTCAATATCTACAAAATCATAACTGTCTCCGACTCTGATTCCAGAAAAATCCTAGAATAATACATACTGAAATGAATTATAAAAAGTTTTTAAAAATTTGTCGACATCAACAGTCAACAACCTACAACTAATAATATTGCATTTGAAATCACTAATACTTACTAAAAAATGATACATAATAATTAAAAAGATGACGCTAATTCTGGCATCACGGATTTAAATTGTTAACGTCCATCAGAACAGTATGAAAAAGGTCCCCTGGTGTTTAACTGACTTCAAACGACCGTTTCAAAGCTACTTTTTGAAATCGTTTTATTTTCTCCAGTGTTTTTGTTCAGTTGTTTTTTTCATATGTGTATGTATGTATGTATGTATGTATGTATGTATGTATGTATGTATGTATACTGATATATAGAGAAATAAAAAGGAACAAACCGTATTATGTGTTTATCAACGTTTCGTCTTTATTTCGAGACTTCCTCTGGATGAAATAAAGACGAAACGTTGATGAACACATAATACGGTTTGTTCCTTTTTATTTCTCTATTTTGTCGGAATACTATTTCCATTTTTTTTTCATCATACTGATATATATGCAGCATATAATGGATAGCTTTGCTGCCTCCTGCACTGCCTTTGGTCTGAGGATCAGTCTGTCTAAAACAAAGGTGATGTTCACTCCTGCACCGGGCCAGTCATACGTGGAGCCAAACATCATGGCCTGTAGTGCTAGACTGGGAGTAGTTGATTCATTTGTGTACCTTGGTAGCTCTCTGTCAAGGGATGGCTGTTTCGACACTGAAATCTACGGACGAATTCAGAAGGTATCTCTAGCTTTTGGAAGGTTGGAGAAGAGAGTTCGGTCTGATCGTGGCATCACAGACATGACTAAGATCTGCGTTTACAAAACCGGTGTGCTAACACACTGTTGTACTCATTGGAAACACGGACATTGCATCAAAGGCACATTAAATGGCTTCAACGATTTAACCAAAAATGCTTGAGATGTAGCTTAAACATCAAGTGGCAAGCACAAGTACCCGATACTGAAGTCCTTCTGAGAGCATGTTGCTCTAGTGTTGAGACTGTTGTAATCAGATCTTACATGCGTTGGGTGGACCACTTGGTTCGAATGAAAGATTGTAGGCTGCCAAAACAAATTTTTTACGGGGAGCTGGAAAATGGAAGCGTCCTCAACACAAGCCTAGGAAGAGGTTCAGAGACTCTACAAAGAATAATTTGAAAGTCTTACAAATCGACATCGACACATGAGAAGAACTTACTCTGCAAAGGCCGAAGTATCGAAAGCTTGTACGTGAAAGTTGTGATGTTCTAGAGAAAAGAAAGCAGGCCCACAGCAATCTAAAG
Source organism: Euprymna scolopes (assembly GCF_053919585.1). Taxonomy (NCBI): domain Eukaryota; kingdom Metazoa; phylum Mollusca; class Cephalopoda; order Sepiida; family Sepiolidae; genus Euprymna; species Euprymna scolopes. The sequence continues at coordinate 78,639 of NW_027633149.1, forward strand.
CGAGAGCTTTGCAAAGGTTTAATTGACGGTCTTAACCATAACACACACAACTGGAAATGCGACACTTGTGAACGAGTGCTTTTGTCAAAAGCTGGCTACGTCAACCGCCTTAAGTTGCACAAAACTCCTGTTCAGGTCAACTTTGCACCTATTAGTCCGAACCAAACGATCTGTTTAACATGCAGCAAAGTTTGTCTGAGAAGACATGTGATTGTTCATAGGAATACCCTTCACCCTTCAGAGGAAGTCAACTCGATGGAATTGCTCAATTTGTATGTCACATCTGCTTCAAGATGTGCAAATCTGCGGCGGGAGAGCAGAGTCATCTGAGATGGCATGGACGAAAAGATTGGGAGAACTCAATGTGACGGCGATCATCTAGAAAGATGCAGCAATCATTACGTACGTATGTATGTATGTATGCATGTATATATGTATAGCATTCATACAAACATTGAAACCGTCTACATGAATTAACTTGGGTTTTTGTTTTTAGCACACATGATAGAGACTGTAATAATTACTTTGTGTTAACGTTTTTATAAAATGTATTAATAAAGCTCTACTTTATATTGCGTATTTCATATACAAATATGTGCTTTAAGTCTCTTTTATGAATATATTTGAACTTGCTCAATATAAATATAATAGATAAAGAAAAAATAAACTTTTATACTTTTCGCATTAATATTTATACATAGTTCATATATATATATATATATATATATATATATATATATATATATATATATATATATATATATACATATATATATAAGGTTGATTAGATAGTTCTTGCGGAATTTTTATTTTTATTTCAAATGATGTATTTTCAAATAAGTTTTCTGTAAAATACCTTTTCTTCATATGTAATTTTAAAGAGCGTTTTCACTCTATCTAATCGTTTGAATTACAATTGTTTTAAAACAATTAAGTCTTCTTTTCAGAACGTTAATTACAAGATGGAAATTTGCACAATTTTCTTATTTCAATTCAAGTTAGGCCGAAAAGCTGCTGAAACATTCGCGATATCAAGGAGCTTTTGGCACAGGAACTACTACTGGACGCACAAAACAATGGCGGTTTAAGAAATTTGGTGGCGGCGACAAGAGTCTTGGACATGATGAGCTGAGTAGTTGACCATCGGATGTTGACAACGATCAATTAAGAGCCTTAGTCGAAGCCAATCCACGCACAACTGTTTAAGAACTTGTTTCTAGATTAGAACTTGCTTCTGAATTGAATGTATGCAACAATTTCCAACTTCGTGAGAGATATTGGAAAGATAAAAACAAAACTAGATAAATTGGTCTTTCACGAATTGAACAACAACCAAAAGAAACACCGTTATGAAGCGTCATCTTCGCTTCTTTTACGTAACAAGAACGACAGGTTTATCAAACGGGTTGTGACTTGGCATCAAAAGTGGGATCTTTACGACAACCGGTAACGCTCAGTTCAGTGGCTAGACGCCAACGAAGCTCCACAACATAACCCGAAGCCAGAGTTGCATCAAAAGAAAGTCATGCTGATTGTTTGGAAGTCTGTGACCGGTCTCATCCATTACATTTTTTAATGCATGTGAAGACATTACGGTGGAGAAGTACTGTCAACAAATGGCTGAAATGCATAAGAAACTTTGACAACAACACCCAGCATTAGGCAACAGAAAAGGCTCAATTCTCTTCCAAGACAATGCCCGACTGCACGTTGCTAAACCGGGCCTGCGGGAGTTAAACGAATTAGGTTACGAAACTCTGCCTCATCTGCCATACTCTCCAGATCTCTCACCTACCGATTACTATTCTTTAAGCATCTTGAAAATTTTTTGCGTGAGAAATGCTTCAAAAACGCAATCAGCGACTTCATCGTCACCAGAACGGAAGATTTTTAAGTTACTGCCATAGATACGCTTGTTTTGGGGAGGCAAAAGTGTGTTAATTCTAATTATACTTTCGATTAAGGAAGAGATTTCATTAAAAGAGGTCAGCACTCTTCAGATCGGGTCAGTGGCATTTCCACCAGAACAATGCACGTCCACAACTCCATTCTTGTCACAGATTATTTGACCAAGATGAGCAGTAAGACAGTCTTCACTCTCCCTATAGACCAGGCATTGCTCTCTGTGACTTTTGGTTAATCCCTAACTCAAGTAAAATATTAGTTATGAGACAATCGAGGAGATGAAAAAGGCTGACAGACTTATAATTACCAATAAGCTGACAGACTTATAATTACCAATAAGCTGACAGACTTATAATTACAAATAAGCTAAGATTTTTCCACGCTTAAAACATTCTAATCAGTACTCTCCACTCTTTCCTGTTTCAGGGATACAAACATTCACGTGCTTACATCTTTTTAGATTGACCTTAATTTTTTAAAAATTAGTCTGAAATCGTCTGTTCTAATTAAGCCAACGATGTGAGATGACATTTTTATTTTCTGTCTATCTTATCTCTTAAATCAACTTTACTCGGGATCAATCTACCTTTGGACTACTGCACTATGCGCAAAAAACAATTTCCATAATTTCAGCTGCGTTGACAATTTTCAAACCGGACTAATTATATTCAAATGGATTTAAATTTGGATTTGATTCTTTCTAAGGAATTATTTTCGCCTTTCCGTCCGATGTCCTTTGAAATATATGAATATGTATATGAATATATATATATATATATATATATATATATATATATATATATATATATACTGTAACCTGGATATAAGAGAATTCTGATCTGGGGGGGGCTACCACTCTCTCATATCCGGGTTAAATTATATCCAAATTTCTTATATCCTGGTTAACCTGTGCATTAACACAGATTAACAGTCTCTAATTTGGAGCCAGAGAAAATCTCTCTTATATCCGTTTTTTACATTCGGGTCCCTTATATCCGGGCTACACTATATATATATATATATATATATATATATATATATATATATATATATATATATATATATATACACGTAGCTTCGTGGCTGGGTTCGAATCTCATGACCGGCAGGAATTGTCACCTCCTACACTGACGATTGCGTAAACATGAAACACTAGTGTCTGTAGGTATAAAAAATAATGTTTAACGTTACTTATATTTGTTTAATATTAGACACCGAATACTTATATCAGTTTGATATATTCGTTTTCTGTTCTTTCTTCGCCATTATCCTCTCGCATTAAGTAAGAACGTTGAAGAGTTTAGTCCACAGTTTTATTAAATTAAACCATCTTATTTCATCGTTATTTGCTTATTATATCGCGTCTTAAATAAAGCTGCTCTCTCTCTCTCTCTCTCTCTTTCTCTCTCTCTCTTTCACTCTCTATTCTATCAGCTTTTGACAATTTAGCTGTATGTTGTTTGTCTTTCTTTTTTTTTTTTTTTTGTTCTTCCTTTTTATTTTCATCGCCTGAGGATATTTATACAGGCCAAACATAACTTATTCTTCTGGCTGTCGCAAGACGAATACTTAACAAAGAAGGTTCATTTTGTTAGACAAGAGGCACTTAATGAGTGACCAGAACGGCCTATATTTTTTCTCTAATTCTTTTCTTCCTTTAGTTCTTATCGCCTGCCTCTTTGAAACATTGTTTCGATCGCATTGTTTTACTGTGTATTGTTTTCTATGATTTGCCGCCATGGGCAAATCACGTGACTCACTGACCGGAAGAGTTTTTTGCGCTTTGCAGAAGAAGATAGGTGGAGGGGGACACAGAAGTACATAATGCGATCTTTTCTGTGTGTGTGTTTGTTACCAAAAACAGTAAACAAATCGGTCCGCCTAATTTTGTATATCCGGTTCCGGTGACGGTGTTTAAAGCCCTGTTATTTCTTTTATAGAGAAAGCAGGTCGCTTACTCGTTCTCAAAGTGGCCACACAAGATCATTTAGCCTCTGGTCATAAAATATCTTGAGCAAACGACTGACCGCTTCGAATAAGTCTTTGTTTCATTTTCGATGGTGAAGATGGCGGATTATTTTGTTCAGCCTCTCCGCTGTCGTCTTTTTTTTTTCTTTTTTTTTAAATAGATGCCATTTTATTTTGATGCGTCTGTTCTCTAACTATAGCGAAAATACTTCAACACGCATATAAACACTTATTTATTTATAATTATTGGTTCAACTTTCATTGCTAGGATACTATGGTTTTCTAAGTATCATTTGCAAAACCACTTCCGGTGAAGCACCAAGACCACAACAAAAGAGAAGCGTCCTCTTCAAGTGAAAGTTGTGCAGTAGTTGCTGACACGGCTTGTAGACATACCAAAATTCAAGTTATGTAGGAAGTTCAGTGTGTGTTACTTTCATTTTACTAAGGATATATGGATAAGGATCGATAATTTATATTATTTGGATCATTCGAACTACTGTTTTTATCATGAGTCTAACTTGCAGGGGGATGAAGAAACACATAGTTGGCAAGCTTAAATCTCAAATAAAAACTGAATTATCTGTTCTTTTTGTGTGAGAGATTATAACACTATATGAGTGGAGCCGATCAGTAAGATCCATATCGTCTCAAAAACAATCGTAACAAAAAACAAAAACTGTTTTTGAATGAATAAATCAAACATTGAAAAAATAACCTTTTCATATATCAACAATAATAATAAAGCATGTTAGCTATCATGATCGCCATCTTAATCCTATTTTGTTTGGCTCGCTATCTTATTCAAGGCACGATATAAAAATAAACGAAGCAAATAAGAGTGACAGTTTCACATTAAATTATATACCGGCATATATGTATATATATATATATGCCTTGGTGTAGAAATGCATATATATATATATATGCCTTGGTGTAGAAATGAATTTGTTTTTTGTTGATTATAAAACTCATTTGTTTTATTTCTGCAGTAAAAAAGGATATTTTTTCTAAAATATGTCGGTAAATTTTTTTTTTTTATTTTGATATTTCTGAAGTAAAATAAGTGGCATCGCTTAAATAAAATGTAAAATGACAAGTAAAAAACACAATAAATCATATGATTTTAACCGTCCATCACTCGTTGCAGTTTATTGCGTATTTAACTTTAAACTTTTCTACTTTCCATTTTCGCACCTATTTATTTTCACCTCATCAACTCCAGGAATTTAACCTGAAGATGGTCCGCAGTTGAATCAAAAGCGTTCGTGATAACTGTGGAACTTTCATTAATATTATCGATTTTGATATAAAAAATACGGAAAATCGCAAAAATAAAAAAGAATCATACCGCTAAATATATCCGTTGTATTTATGTCTGTTCGAATATATATATATATATATATATATATATATATATATATATATATATATAGAGAGAGAGAGAGAGAGAGAGAGAGAGAGATGATGATGATGATGATGATGATGATGATGATGAAAATAATGGAAATAGTATTCCGACAAAATAGAGAAATATAAAGGAACAAACCGTATTATGTGTTCATCACCGTTTCGTCTTTATTTCATCCAGAGGAAATCTCGAAATAAAGACGAAACGTTGATGAACACATAATACGGTTTGTTCCTTTTCTCTCTCTCTCACACACACTCTCTCTTTCTCTCTCTCTCTCTCTCTCTCT
>NW_027633150.1:0-7500 GCF_053919585.1 Euprymna scolopes
ACACAAATATATATATATACACAAATATATATATATATATATATATATATATATATATATACAAATATATATATATACACATATATATATATACACAAATATATATATACATATATATATATATATATATATATATATACAAATATATATATATACACAAATATATATATATACACAAATATATATATATACACAAATATATATATATACACAAATATATATATATATATACACAAAAATATACATATATATATGTATACACAATATATGTTTGTTGTTCCTTTGTTATTTATTTTTTCTAAAATCCGATTGCTGCATCGGAAAGGCCAGTTAAAAATACATAATATACTTTGTTATTTTCTTTAATTTAATCCCTTTTTTAGAATTTATTAGACAAAATTTAACTTTTATTTTACCGTGCCAATAAATATGATCATCACTGTATATTATATATATATTATATATATAACACATATATATAGAATTTATAATATATATAATATAATTATATAACATATATATAATAATATATAATATATAATACATATATATATAATTTATAATACATATATAATATATATATCATATATATTATATACACCATATATATTATATACAACATATATATTATATACAACATATATATTATATACACTATATATATTATATACACCATATATATTATATACACCATATATATTATATACACCATATATAATATATATAACATATATATTATATATAATATATATGTTATATATAAATAAAATATATATATATATTATTTATAATATACAATATCTATATTATATATAATATATATATATAATATATATATCTATAATATGTATAAGATATGTATAATATATATATATATAATATGTATAATATATGTATAATATATATATATATAATATGTATAATATATGTATATATATAATATATATATATTATATATATTGTATATATACATTATAGATATTATATTATATATATATATTATGTATATATTATATATGTATTATATATATTATATAATACATTATATATATACTAGCGGGTGTACCCGGCGTTGCCCAAGTGTTTGTTTCCGGGACGGGGGGGGGGAGATGTGTTAAAAAATGTTTTGGTAGGTAAGTAGGAAGGATCACACCCGCAGTCATGAGTAAAAGTAGGAAAATAAAGTGTGAAAAAAAAAAAAAACATCTGCAACGGCCACCAAGAAAAGTCCATTCCAGTTGTTTAGGAAAAAAAAAACAAAACAAAAAACGACTACGGTAGGTCAGCGCGAACGTGAAAATATAATGTGAATTGTCCAGCACGCTAACCACTACGCCACAGAGCACTGCAGCTTAGTTTAGTGATTTTAAATAACTTCATATGAAAGAACTACAAAGCCAAACCGGTGTACTCTTCTCAAATGTTCCTTGTCAACGATCCCCGAACGGTGTTAAGTGGTGGCAGGGGGAGGAGGAATTTATTAGAGAGAAAATATTTTACACCTTCCATTGATCTTAACCGATTTTGGCCGTGACTTTTCAGCAGAAAAAGTATAGAAATCTAAGATTATCTAGAAATTTGAGAAATATAAAGCCTATAACACACCTCGGATATTGTTCTGCCGTTTGTGCATATTTTATTTGCATGAAATATCTTGATTTTTAATCGTATTAATGTCAAAAAATGCGGGAAAAAATGAGTTCATTTAATTTATATAGAGATTATATATATATATATATTATATTATATATATTATATATAATATATATATATTATATATAATATATATATATTATATATAATATATATATATTATATATAATATATATATATTATATATAATATATATATATAATAACTATATATTATATATATATATGATTCCTATTACCAAATATATATATATATATATATATATATATATATTATATTACATATATATATACATATGATCCATATTACCAAATATATATATATATACAGATATATATATATATATATATATACACATATGATCCCTATTACCAAATATATATATTATATATATATATACATATGATCCATCTTACAAAATATATATATATTATATATATAATATATTGACATATGATCCATATTACCAAATATATATATGTAGTATGTATATATATATATATATATATATATATATATATATATATATATATACATATGATCCATATTAGGAAATATATATATATTATATATATACATATGATCCATATTACCAAATATATATATATTATATATATATATACATATGATCCATATTAGCAAATATATATATATTATATATATATATACATATGATCCATATTACCAAATATATATATATTATATATATATATATATACATATGATCCATATTAGCAAACACATCTACATATATATATAATATATATATAGATATGATCCATATTAGCAAACATATATATATATTATATATATACATATGATCCGTATGAGCAAATATATATATATTATATATATACATATGATCCATATTACCAAATATGTGTATATATATTATATATACATATATATATATACACATATATATATATTAAATGTATATATAATATACATATTATATGTATATATAATATATTATATATCTCATATATATATAATATATTATATATTTTATATGTATATATAATATATATATTATGTATATATAATATATATATTATATGTATATATAATATTAGATATATATTATACGTATATATAATATATTATATATATTATATGTATATAAAATATATATTATATGTATATATAATATATATATATTATATGTATATATTATATTATATATATTATATGTATATATAATATATATATATATTATATGTATATATAATATATATATATATTATATGTATATATAATATATATATATTATATGTATATATTATATATATTATATGTATATATTATATTATATATATTATATGTATATACAATATATTATATATATTATATGTATATATAATATATATATTATATGTATATATATATTATATATATTATATGTATATATATATTATATATATTATATGTATATATAAAATATATATTATATGTATACATATTATATGTATATATAAAATATATATTATATGTATAAATAATATATATATTATATGTATATATAATATATATATATTATATGTATATATTATATATATATTATATGTATATATATTATATATATATTATATGTATATATATTATATATATATTATATATATATATATTATATATATTATATGTATATATAATATATTATATGTATTATATGTATATAGATTATATATATATCATATGTATATAGATTATATATATATTATATGTATATAGATTATATATATATCATATGTATATAGATTAAATATATGTATATAGATTATATATATATTATATGTATATATAATATATATATTATATGTATATATAATATATATATGTTATATGTATATATAATATATATATGTTATATGTATATATAATATATTAGTTATATTATATGTATATATAATATATAAGATATATTATATGTATATATAATATATTAGATATATTATATGTATATATAATATATATATTATATGTATATATAATATATATAATATGTATATATAATATGTATATATAATATATATATAATATATGTATATATAATATATATATATGATATGTATATAATATATATATATGTTATATGTATATATAATACATATATATGATATGTATATAATATATATATATATGTTATATGTATATATAATACATATATATGATATGTATATAATATATATATATGTGATATGTATATATAATACATATATATTATATGTATATAATATATATATATATGTTATATGTATATATAATACATATATATTATATTTATATATAATATATATATATATATTATATGTATATATAATACACATATATAATATTTATATATAATATATATATATTATATGTATATATAATATATATATATTATATGTATATATAATATATATATATTATATGTATATATAATATATATATATTATATGTATATGTATATATAATATATATATGTATATATAATATATATATATATTATATATATATAATGTATATATATTATATGTATATATAATATATATATATTATATGTATATATAATATATATATATTATATGTATATATAATATATATATATTATATGTATATATAATATATATATATTATATGTATATATAATATATATATATTATATGTATATATAATATATATATATTATATGTATATATAATATATATATATTATATGTATATATAATATATATATATTATATGTATATATAATATATATATATTATATGTATATATAATATATATATATTATATGTATATATAATATATATATATTATATGTATATATAATACATATATATTATATGTATATATAATACATATATATGTATATATAATATATATATTATATGTATATATAATACATATATTATATGTATATAATATATATATAATATATATATTATATGCATATATAATAAATATTATATGTATATATAATATATATATTATATGTATATATAATATATATATTATATGTATATATAATATATATATTATATGTATATATTATAAACCATATATATATAATATATATATTATATAATATAAATATAATATATAATAAATATATATATAATATATTAATATATAATAAATATATATATAAATATATATATAATTATATATATATAATATATATAATTATATATATAATATATATATATAATAAATATATAATAAATATATATATATAATTATATATATAATATATATATATAATAAATGTATATATAATATATATATATACAATATATATATACAATATATATATATACAATATATATAATAAATATATATATATAATATATATAATATATATATATATAATAAATATATATATAATTGTAATAATATATAATATATATATAATATATATATATTATATATACATATATATAATATATAATATATATAATATATATACAATATAAATTATATATAATATAAATAATATATATATAATATATATATAATATATATTATATATAAAATATATAATTATGATATATATATACTATATATATAATATATATATAATATATCTATAATATATATATATATATATAATATACATATATACAATATGTATATATATAATATATATATATATATATGTATATAATATATATGTATATAATATATATATATATAATATATATACATAATATATATAATACATATATAATATATATATAATGTATATATATATATATAATATATATATATATAATATATATATAATATATACTATATATATATATAAAATATATATATAATACATATAATATATATATAATATATACATAATACATATAATATATATACTATATATATAATATATATAATACATATATATAATATAGATATATATAATATATATTATAATATATTTATAATATATATATAATATATATATATAATATATATATTATAATATATTTATAATATATATATAATATATATATATAATATATATAATATATATTATATATATAATATTATATATAATATATTTATATATTATATATATAATATATAATATATATATATTATATAATATATTATATAATATATATATTATATATTATATATAATATATATATTATATATAATATATAACATATAATATATTATATATAACATATAATATATTATATATTGTATATAATATATATATTATATATAATATATATATATATTATGTATAATATATATATATATTATGTATAATATATAATATATATATCTTATATATAATATATATATTATATATAATATATATATTATATAACATCTAATATATTATATATAACATATAATATATTATATATTGTATATAATATATATATTATATATAATATATATATATATTATGTATAATATATAATATATATATCTTATATATAATATATATATTATATATAATATATATATTATATATAATATATATATTATATATATATTATTATATATAATATATATAATATGTATTATATATAATATATATTATATATAATATATGTATTATATATAATATATATATATTCTATATAATATATATATATTATATATAATATATATTATATATAATATATATTCTATATAATATATATATTATATATAATATATATATATTATATATATATATATATATATTCTATAAAATATATATATATATTGTATAAAAATTTATATATATATTGTATAAAATATATATATATATATTGTATAAAATATATATATATATATTGTATAAAATATATATATATATATTATATATACTATATATATATTATATATACTATATATATATTATATATACTATATATATATTATATATACTATATATACATATATTATATATACTATATATACATATATTATATATAATATATATATAATATTAATATATTATATATAATATATATATAATATTACTATATATAATATAATATATATACATATATTATATATAATATATATAATATATATATATTTAATATATATTATATATATATATTTAATATATATAATATATATATATATTTAATATATATATATAATACATATTATATATATACTATATATATAAAATATATATATAATACATATAATATATATATACTATATATATAATATATATAATACATATAATATATATATAATACATATAATACATATATATATAATACATATAATATATATATAATACATATAATATATATATATAATACATATAATATATATATACTATATATATAATACATATAATATATATAATACATATAATATATATATATACTATATATAATAATACATATAATATATATATAATAAACTGACTAAGAAATGGCTTGAGGACAATCATATTAATGTTTTGGAGTGGCCATCACAAAGCCCAGACCTTAATCCAATTGAAAATTTATGGAGAACATTAAAATTGAGGGTAATGCAAAGGAAGACTAAGAATCTTATTCAATTAGAGGATTATTGTCAGGAAGAGTGGGCTAAAATTACTACTGAAGAGTGCAACAACTTGGTTGTAAACTATGAAAAGCGACTGAAGAAGGTAATCAAGGCCAAAGGCTATACAATTGATTATTAAATAAATCGTGCCAATAATTTTGAACAAGGCTTTTTTTCCAATTATGTTTGTTGTTCCTTTGTTATTTATTTTTTCTAAAATCCGATTACTGCATGGGAAAGGCCAGATAAAAATACATAATATACTTTGTTATTTTCTTTAATTTAATCCCTTTTTTAGAATTTATTAGACAAAATTTAACTTTTATTTTACCGTGTCAATAAATATGATCATCAC
>NW_027633150.1:12500-34494 GCF_053919585.1 Euprymna scolopes
CATCAGGACGGTATTCAAGAGCGAGTCAACACTCAGACGACACCTGGTACGAGTGAAGCCCCGCATGGAGGAGAACATGACCAAAAACTGCATATACTCCATCCCATGCAGTTGCAGAAAGGTTTACAAGGGTGAAACATGCCGCCCCCTTAAAGTAAGGGTGGAAGAACACCGAAAAGTGGTAACTAAAGGGGAGACGGAAAAATCGGGTATAGCCAACTGGATGGAGAGGGGGGACCATCGCCCCCTATGGGATGAAGTAAAAATAATAAACAGAGAGACCCACTGGAAAGTGAAAAAAACAGCTCACATGCTCGGACATAACAACCTACTGAGCAAACCAAGCATAGAGCTGAATGCAATTTGGACACCTCTTATATAGAGAGAAAACCTTGAATAACAACATAGGTTTAACATTAATAAAAACCAACTAAGAATTGTTCTAGTGACATATGACTGCGTGGTTCTAGACGTTGTATCAAAGTTTACAGTTACCCAAAGGTGCCGAGTTCAATCCTGAACGAAGGCAGTGAAAAATAACATTCAAAACAGAGAATCAGCAACTATGTCTCAAAGCCTAGCTGGAGTCCGAACACGGTACCCCCGTAATAATAATAAAGGGTTGGGTTCGAGACTCCTAACAAACGGTTCCCCAGTTCGATACAAAACACCTGACGAATGCCGGAGGGCAAAACGGCCGAAACGTTGTGACTATAACAACCAAGATGAGGAAGTGAGTCCGACAATCTCAATCAAGAGTTTCCTTATTTACTCGTATTAATCTTTGTGGGTTATCTGATTTTAAAACTATAATTTTGTAAGAAAAATACTGCTTTAAAACAATTACTCCCTAAAAATAAAAGAAATAAAAATTTGACACTAATTTTCAGCAAAGTATTTTTTTATTAAGTAGAAAAACTTGAAAATTTACGTGGTTATGTTTCATAAAGAATCTGTAGAATAAAATTGTATGGACTATTTTTTTTTAATATAAAACTGAAGTATTAACATATTTTAATAAAAATTTCAAATAGAATTTGATGTGAAATATTAGGTTAGCGCAAAAATAATGTTTTTGACATTCATTTGAACGTCAAAAAAAATGCCATTATTTTTTAAATAGAAAAACATTAAAAAGGATAAAACAAATATGTTTAAATTCCCTGCAGACACTTGAAATATAATGTATATTTTAAACTTTTTCGCTTTTCCTTTCGAAATAATTAAGTCTAAATCGTAATGTTTTCAAATTAAATAATAAACAGACATTAATCTTCAATATCAATAACGAGCGTGTTTTGCAACAGTAAAATCTAAAATGTCCCCCCCGCCAAAAAAAGTTTCTGCCATGAAAAAGCGAACTTTGGTTGCTATTATTTAAAAAACATAATTTTGCCGTTACAGTTAATATTTATTTGATTAATTCATTATCCTCACTCATTTTTTTTTTTAAATGTAGTTTAAAACATATTGCAAATAATGATTCCATTTTCTTAACAGTATGGATTGTTTTGATGACTGGACGTTCTTGACAATTCACCGAAAAACATTTAATCGCTTAAATTTTTCAACTTTTAAAGTCATTTCCTCAAGCAAAGATAACGATTTTGAAAAAAATATTTTGTGTAGGTTTTTTCTATGTCAAACCCCAACTATCATCACCATTGCCTCACGGGGGTTCCAAAATCGACCTGCCCTAATGGTACAATACAAATATTGTGTTTGTCAATTACTGGACTGAGCATTTGATTTCTCCTCTTTCAGTCAATCATCACAAATTATAACTTCACAATGTTTGTGCTCTGAGAAGCCTTGAAGAACGTCTAAAAAGCCTTCCAAACTTTATAGATATTTGCACAAAACAATGAAATATATGAGGAATATGAACAACTCTAACCCTTTTGCTGAAAGTATCATCAAAGTAGGTGAGAGACTAATGACCTCCACGTCAGAAGGATATCAACAAAAATGGCAAAAAGCATAGAATCTAACCTGAAAAATTAGCAATGATCCATCAACTCCAACCTAATAGCAACGCACTATTACTGCGAACCAAATTGCACAATGGAAAGTCCACAACTACGCAACCAATACCAAAGAGAGTACTCTCAAAGCACCAGATTTACTGAGCTGTTCTCACTTGAAGAGCTCAATAACAGTATAACTTTACCAGTGTTAATGGCAAATACCATAAGGACTGGTAAAGCCATCAGCCTAGATAATGTTTTCATAGAGGAAACCAAGCACTTGCGATATGGAAATGGATTTTGGAGTTGATGAACAATTACATGCTGACAAGAAGCATCCCAAAGATCTGGAGAAAAAAAAGCAATTATTGCTTTCTACGACAGAGATCCAGCGCATGCAAAGAGTTTTCATCTGTTTAAGCTGTTTAAGTGTGTGATGTACTACAGATTGACTAGCCATCATCCCTTAAGTTGAATTCCAGCCTAGCAAATCCAGAAGCCAACCTCTAACTTTCACAGTACATTGAATATGGGTTTCAGAAAAGATGAGGAACAGGAGTCATCTTTTGTAATTTGTCTGCTGTATATGACACAGTTAAAAACATTTTGGAATTATAAGGACACTTGGCACTCACAGACTCATCAGAGCTATCTTAAAAGCCTGGTGCTTCTCTTACTATGAACAACAAAATTGTTGACAATGACAAAGAAATGGTTTACTTCATATATCATTCAAACAAATAAGCAGCTAATGGATCATAACTCAACTGTTCATCTATGTTGATATAATCCATGAGAGTATGTTCAAAGCAGTAAAAGTGAGCCATAACTCTGCTCTAAATAAGCTATTTCTCTACTATGAGAGCAACTATCTATTCTACAAAAGCTTAAATCTACCTGCTATATCTCAGGAACTGGAAAACCAACCGTGAAACAAGAAGTTGCCAGCCAAGTAGAGATCACAAAGACTATATACTAGTGATGCACATCATTTCCTTTGTGGACATGAACAAATACCCAATGATTGAAGTCCACAAGGTTCTTGAAGCTTCTAACAACATAGAAAGAAACCACACTACAGCTGTAAACTAGAAGGATGGAGAATGTCCCACTTGCTCTCCTATTGACACTCCTTGGTTCAGAAGCAGCTTGGGTACAGTGAAAGACACTCAACTTTTGGTCACTCCATTTTTATTCTCAAAAAATAGCTATGGCCAGATGAGGCTACAGAAACTGACCCAATCATCTGCACATGTGGAGAGGAAGATCATAGAATACAGCACTGCCTTGTCTCGTCTACTACAAAACCAGTGCCATTTTAAAGATCTCAAAGATTGGAAAGGGCCATGTAAAGAAGTGTGAAACTGTTGTATAAGAACATTCTTCAGAGAAACACAAATTATAATTTTAAAACTTGCATGTACACTGTTACATTCTCTAAATTACATTTCATTGATTTGTATTATTTTTGAGTGCTTTCTCTGAAGTTGATAAGTTAATGCATTAAATGATTGATTTTTCAAAAATAAACTGAACATGTCGAACTTATGCTTAAGAGGTTTTCAAAAGCAACTGAAATTCGGATAATATTGTTTAATGGGATCAAATTCAATACAAGTCTGATATATTTAAATTTTCAAATAGAAACAAGTGTGCTGGCAAGCGGACATATGGATTTTTAGCAACTTCCTCAAATCATTATGACACCTATATATTTGAATAGCTCAGAGTCTGAAGTTGTGAAAAATGGACATTTGTTTTCTAACCCCAATTATTTCTCAAGATATGCCCATCTGAAGCACACAAATTTCAAATCTTTGCAAAATTGTGACTACAGTGATTTTACCAAGGAGTAAATTTGGGGACACCTGAAGAATTGCTCAAAATTTCTTCCAGAAACCCCTAAATATGTCCTATAAGCCCTTTAGATAATGTCAAAGGCCCTAAGCTTACTTCATTATGAAAAAATGGAACATATGAACAAGTTTTTGACCTGTTTTGTTTTTTTTTCCCACAAAATGTACCATAAAAATGAGTATTTTTTCCATAAAAAAGCCCAAAATTTGTCCCCGGCCGGTACATTTAAATGAAAGATTGTAAAAAAGCTCTGAGATGAAATTTCTCATTCTTCAGAAATAAGAATCTAGACACAGAAAGCTATCAATCCAATTGGGTGAAAAAAAAAAAAAAAAAATCACTCTCGGGAATCATTTTAATTCTAACATACTGAAAAAATGTGAACTTGCCCATTTTTCCGTAATTTTGAACAATCTACAATGACTGTTTAAATTATAAATCCAGATAATTGTCATTCTTGCTCAAATCTGCACCGTTTTCTGGAAAATTCTGATTTTTACCATTTTTAAGCTATTTTCAGTCAAATATTGGTTGTAAACCAGAAAAAGTTTTTGATTTTTTTTTCAAAATTTATCCATTATAATTAAATATTTCCATTTTTCAACATCTCAAATTTATTTTCTTTATTTTCACAATCATAATCAATGACATGACAAACACTGCTCTTATTGAGATTTTCAAGAACTGCAAAAGATCTTGATTCAACAAAGAGGCAGACTTTGATGAAATTGTGAAACAGGTCTCATCCAAGCTAGAGGTCCCACTTAGTGATAAACTTCTATCTTAAATCAAAGTTGTGTTCAAAGACTTTCAGTAGCAACAAAAGAAGAATCGTTCATCTAGGTCATTTGATGAGAAAGGTGTGACATTGGAGCACTACTATGTACTGAAGGTAAAGCGTCCTCTGGAGGAAGTCAGTGACCGTCAACAACACTGACGACTGAGTGACTATATGGATTCAACCAAAGCTGCTGCTGAAGCACAGAACACTTCCCCCACCAAAATATTTGCCTTCGGTCTGACGAATAAATACCTTCAAAACAAAGAGGTTACTAAAGTGGGATACTCTATCCTATGCAATGAGTCCATCCAAGACAGACACGTTTCATTGGAGGTTGCATCTGCCATCTACGAGAGTGCCAAAATAACCAAATGGATTTACACAGACATTCGTTTACTCCTGAAAGATGCTGGAGCTGATGTTCTTCCATCATATGACAAACTGTTGAAATTTAAGGAGTGGAGGCCAGTAGTACAAAAACTTGCAACTCCGTAAAGTGGTGCGAAGTATCGTTACCTCGAGTGCTCGCAACTTACGTCTGCCCAATTGTTTGCATCACTTCAGTTGTCTGCATTTCACAACCTCAACAAGATCCAACCGAAAACTGCTCACCTAAGAAATTGATAGTAATGATATATAAAGATTGATATATATATATATGAAACCAAAACATTTAGCACTAAAGGCTTAGTTGCTACCATTTAAGCTAATGACACATGGCTGTCATTTAATCATCATTAACTCAGATAAGAAAGTGAAAATTGACAAGTTCAAAGAATTTTGTTCCGCTACATACCTCCATGTTGGTTCAATTCCATGGATTGATATCACTCCAAGTGCTTATGTTGTTTTAGGGCACAGTGCCGAGTTAATTGCAGAAAATGGCCACATTGGTCTGCTTAACTATACAGAATCTGGCATTGAGGCAAATAAGTTCCTATGTCAGTATCGGATAAACAAGTCTTGAAAGACAAACTATCAGATTGTATTAACAGACTCTGGGACAAGAGTGATCCCATTTTATGAAGACAAGAGAACATTTAAACTGCAAACATTGCAAGTCATTAGGTCACAGCATTAAAAGTTGTGAGCAGTTTAAAACTACAATTCATGGTTGCAACAGTGAATATGAATCTTTGTTGTGCTTTATGATGATGATGATGATGATGCATGTTGAGTTATCTGATACATTGAATTAGTTTTTTCATTGTGTAATCTTCTAGTAGTATATTTCCCATAAAAACTGAATATTTGAAAAGCTTGTTTCATGCAGTATCAAGTAGAGGTCTCATTTGTCTTTTTAGCTTCAATAGTTTTAAAGAAACAGGCATTTAAAGTTGGTTTGTAAATGCCTAAATTTTGTCTGCCAGCAAATTTATGATGTTTTGGTTCTTGGACTCTTAAAAAGAACGATTTTTATGTTGAATATTGGCTTTCCAACATCCTACCATGGTATACCACCCTATTTGATGTAAAAAATGAACTCAAAGAGCTAAAAAAGCCTAACCACTTACATTATAGGTATACATAGGTAAATGTCTGCTTGATCCCCCCCCCAATTAAGCCCAGTTATATATATATATATATCTATATATATAAAAATGTAAATTTGGTTCGTTTCAAACGAATAAAACCATATTTCTACGTTACCAATTTATTTGAAATTTTCAGACAACCCATCTTTAGAGTCGAGGCATGTTTTTATGTTATTACAATAAATTTACCTCGCGAATTATTAAAATATTAAATAAAATAAATATATTTTTTTAACCGTGGTGCGAATCTGTTCTGTTGATAAAACTGAACTTCTGGTTCGATTCATTTCACAGCCATGAATTGACGAAAGATTTCATTTTCTCCTTAGTAAGTAAAAATACAAAAAAAAACATAATTCATTTGTTTATCTTCCAAATTTTTGAATTTACACATTTTTTCTTTATTATATAAGGCACAAAAAAAGTTTGTCGCTTGCTTTTTGAGTTTTTTTTATTTTTCGATATAAGATTGGTTGGAATAAAAAAAAAAACACGATTTAAAAAATAGCGCGGATCACTCTCTGCATTAGCACCGAAAAATGTTACTAAACATTTATTAATAATTTCTCACTTTTACAAACATTTGATTTTAAACTTCTTTTTAAATGACTTTTTTTTAAAAAAAAAATATCTCCCCCCAAATGGTGTTTATTAGCCCCCCCCCCCAAAGTGATGTTTATTCCGGAAGCTGTTCTTAAGATTTGGAGGTTGGGGGGGGGTGATTCCAAGGTGGACCTAATCTAAAAAAAAAAAAAAAAAAAAAAAAAAGTTTTTATGCGCACATAGGCAACTATTTTTTTTATTAACTTTTTTTTTTTTACTTTTTTATTTAAAAATTAGTAAATTTCAATGAATACAATAATAAATCATTTATCATTAATATGTGTTTTTGGTTTTGTGTTGAATGAAACTTTTTTTTTTTCATTACAACAATAATGAACCAATTTAAATCTTCCGGCATGCGTTTAAGGGTTACAAAATTATCAATAAATCGTTTAGTTACTAAGCCAACGTCAGTAAATAAAAAAAATGTTACATGCGCATGCATTAGCCTTGACTGGGGGGGGGGGCTAAGGGAGCGACCATTAAATAAGTATGCTGGTCACCATGCAACTCAACGCCCAAGGAGTACCTAAAGTGGCACTTATGTTATCGTGCTATTTTTTAAAATAGTATTTTCATGTTAAATTCAAATTTTACAATATGTTTTTCTTTTATTAATTTGTTAAGTGAAAGTACAGATAACCCGGTCGGTTTCTAATGTGAGGAAAATCTAGCCCCCCCCCCAAAAAAAAGGGGTACTCTGGATAACAAAACATTAAAATTGCCTCAGTCTCGAAAGATTTCTTCTCTACTGAGCGAGGAAACAAACGGTGAAGTGTAGTTCACCTTCTGTATCTCTCCCCCTCTCTTAATATCTCTCTCTATCCATCTCTCCCTTTCCCTCTCTTAATCTATCTTTCTCTCTATATCACCCTCTCCATCTCTCTTTGAGCCCCTTTCTCTCTCTAACTCCCTCTATCTCTCTCCTTTCCTCTGTCTCATCCCTCTCTGTTTCTAACTCTCCCCCTCTCTCTGTTTATCTATCAATCCCTTTATCTATCTCCATCTCTTTCTCTATTTTCCTCTCACTTTCTCTTTCCTATCTATATATATTCCTGTCTATCTGTCCATCTCTAATCTCTCATCCTATTTTAGTCTCCTAAATTAATTACAGTGAATAAGGCATTGTCAAAACATGGATAAATCCTATTTTAGTCACCTAATTTACTGACTGTGAGAATAGAAGTTATTTGGAAATTATTGCTACCTTGAACAGCACCAGAAGTAACTGGTAAAACCTTTCTAATTAAATTGATTTTGGCAGCCATTTGGTAACAAAATGACATAGCCTTAGCCCTTGCTGCATGAGGAATACCTGCGACCTTGCTGCCAAGTAGAAGAATTATTTATTCTACTTTAAAACATTCAATTTTTCAAAAATTTCATGTTCGACATCTCAAAAACAGCCAATATGGGGAAAAATATTGCAGAAATGCAAACTTATTGTTTAGGATGAATGCACAATGATACGCAAAAAATCACTTGAGGCTCTTGGTCGATCCTTGCAAGATTTGCGTGGCAATGTCAGACCATTTGGGAATGCAGTAATATTGCTTGCAGGAGATTTCAGACAAATGTTACCTGTTATTCTTCAATCAACACCAGCAGATGAAATAAATGCTTGCCTCAAATACTCTACTTTTTTGTTCCATGTGAAGCTATTAAACTTAACTCAAAATATGCATGTCCAGTTGCCAACTGTTCGATCCGCACAAAAACTTTTGCATTACTTGTGGGAAATTGGGTACAAAAAAGTGCCAGCTGATCAGAGTTAAGGGCAAAATTCTTTAACTTTTAACTTCTGCAATTTTATTTCATCAAAAGAATAGTTAGTTTAAAAGGTTTTTGCAGATATTCAAATTATAAGAATTCCATTTGACTGAGTGAATGAGCTATTCTTGCAGGTCAATACAAAGATGCCCATGAACTTAACGCTATTATTCAATGTAAAATTCCAAGTGAGGTAGTCAAATACAAATCCATCGACACTGTTGTGAAAGCAGATAAAGTGGTTAATTATCCAACAGCTATATTTGCCAGGGATGCCACCACATGTATTGCAACTGAAATTTGGTGTACTAATTATCATGTTGTGAAATATAAACCAATCCAAGGTTTGCAATGGCACATAGCTTGCAGTAAAAAAAATTAACAAACAATATCATAGAAGCAACAATCTTAACAGGACCTTTCAATGCATTCCTATGATTCCACCGGATACATCATTACACTTTAGGAAATTGAACTTGCCAATTTTATTGTCATTTGCAATAACCATCAACAAAGCACAGGGAACAATCTTTACAATTGTGGGCCTTACAGTTACACACTGACTGTTTTTTCACATGGACAATTTATATTACGTATTCAAGAGTCACCAAACCGGAAAATCTCTATATCAGCTAAGAAAATGGAACAACAAAAACTGCAAAATGGAAAATTAAACCTATAAGAAACATGCTTTTCTCATTTTGGAACTTTTTCCATTGTGCCAATTTGAGCCACAGCAATGCGTGGCAGGGTACAGCTAGTATATGTATATATATATATATATATATATATATATATATATATATATATATATATATGTTATATTATGCTCCTAAAATCTTAAATGCAAGAAAAACTGAAATTTGTAAAATATGTATTAATTGATTTCTAATACATGTTAAATAAATTGGGAGATATTTGAATTTACTACCTCGACTTTCATAAAACTATAATAAACTAAATATAGCCTACATTATGATCCTTACTGTGTTCCAAAAATTCATAATGAATTGAGAAGTGAATCTTGTACATACAAATACATAGACAACTTTATATAAATAAAGCCATCACAGAATAAAATTCATCAAACAAAACAGTTTTGTTTTCATGACGTTTCGGCCAATTGTTCCTCTGGCCTTCATCGGGTTAACCGCGACGGGATAGGAATGTCGAATCCTCCAAGTACATCCACAGCAATTGCTGCCTTCAATAGCTGTTGTCATCTCACCATGATTTGGTCAATCAATCCTCTGACCGGCTTTGGGTGGGATTGAAACCACTACCTCTAGACAATGCTCACCCGGAATCGCAGATGTTCTGCATCTCTATCCACTACATCACGGGCCACAAAAGGCAATCAACGTTGGATTTTTTGGTCTTCTAATTGTCGGGTCTGTACCGATTGTTATATTATTGAATTAGTTTTGGAAAGCCAGAGGAATAATCGGCCAAAACATTGTGAAAACTACAACTAGAAGATGAGGATAATAGTCCAAATAATTCATAAAAAATTATATAAATAACTTATCTTTAAAATAATTCATTAAAAATTATATAAATAACTCATCTTTAAAATAATTCATTAAAAATTATATAAATAACTTATCTTTAAAATAATTCATTAAAAAATATATAAATAACTCATCTTTAAATAATTCCAAAACTAATTAATAATAAAACAGTTTTGCACCACTTATGTCTGAAGATTAGAATAAAATAACATTTTTGATCAAAATCTATTCATTTTGATTCTAGAAAAATAAAATAAATCTTTTTGGTGTCTAATAACTGAATTAGATTTTATACAAGCTGAAAATATTTAAATTTTTTCAGACTCATTATGGTCATTAAAAATATTGTGCCCAAAATTCATAATGATTGAGTAACTAGCTATAATGCCCCAAAGAAATTGATGGCTAAAAATTCATCAAAATCCGAAGTATCTGAAATTTCCAGAAAGGCCTTTTGCTCCTCCTTACACTTTTTGCATAAAACTAAATTTAAAAGTAGCCAACATTACCAAGCCTTACACTTAGCAATTACTACTAATCAGATTACTTTCAGAGTTTACTCCATACAAACATGTTTGTTTTGTTGGGTTTTACGGCATGTCAACACAGAGTTATTTTATGCCGAGTGTCGTACGAGCGAGTTCATTTTAACTTTTTTGATAAAGACCAATTTTTTTTTAAATATGAAAGTATGACGTGGGGATTGTTTTTTTTTTTTTATCTTTTTTTCTTTGTAGAAATTATTTCTCATTACAAAATCAGTGCATTTAGTTAGTTTGTGTTTTATTGTGAGTTGTGTTTGACAAGGTATACAGATGGGTTGACTTTCTTTTTTTAGGAGATATGAATGGGTTAAATACTTCTTTTCTGTTTAGTTTTGTATTTTGTTCTTGTTTTTTTTAATTGTTGGTATTATTTCATGAAGTTTGTTAGGATATTCATTGCTACAAATTTGCTATTTTTCCATTGTGTATGTATTGATATGTCTTTTGAGATCTGTGTATGGGATTTGAAAATTTGCATGAATCGGGAGATCAATGGCAGTTTTTGCTGATGAATCCACTAATTCGTTATTTTTGATACCAGAATGGCTTGGTATCAAGCAGAAGATAATTTTTTTTTGACTGTTTAATTCTGTTAATTTGTGGAATAATTTTGCGATTTTTATCTTTGATATCTTTTAGATTGGGAGTCTGAAAGGATTATAAATTTGGATTTTTTCTTATTAGAGGCTAAATTAAGAGCTAAGATTAGAGCATGTATTTCGGCACTGAAAACTGATGTTTCTTTTGGGAGGTTTGTTTGTTTTTTGATTGATTTGTTGAGTATTGCTGCATTGGCTGTTGCGTTATTTTGTTTAGACCCATCTGTATAGATGTGTGTGTGGTTTGGATACTTTTCTTTGATTTTATGGAGATCATCATGGTAAGTTATTGGATGGGTGTGTTTCTTTTCATGTTTACTTAGATCAATGTTGGGGGTTGCGATTTTCCAGGGAGGGGTTTTGAGTTGGACAGTTTCATGAATTTTGGTTACTGGTAGATTTGCTTCTTTGGTGATTGGTTTTATTCTGAGTTCAAAAGTTTTGATTGTATTTTCTTTTTGGTTGAAAAGATGTTTACGAGTGCTATTGTGTGCTGGTTTGGTTTGGTCGTTTTGTTTTACGGCATATCAACCCTTTTCAGGTTATTTAATGCCGAATCTGGTGATTTTGAAGAACGATTTTTTAATATAGTATATTTGTTTTTTAAGTTGTATTCTATTTAACACATAGTTGGGACCCTAACAGGTGCTACCATTCCGGGTCAGACTGGACCTGGGAGCAATGGCAATTAAAGGGTGGCTCCACGCTCCCTAAGGCCTGCATCGGATATAGTTTAAGGTCATATCCAGGACCGTTGTGTAAGAGGGTTCTTTTTAAAAATTTTTATATAGGCCAATTGTTTTAAGATATAAGAGTATGGTGTGGGGATTGTTTTTTTCAAATAACTTTTTAATATTGTTTTCTTTGTAGAATCGCTGTCTTACTGTTACAAAATCAGTACATTCAATTAATTAATATGTATTTGATTGTGAGTAGTGTTTGACAAGGTATACAGATTGGTTGGTTTTCTTTTTTTAGGAGATGAGTGGGTTAAGTGTGTATGGCCTATTTTTATTCTTGTTAGTTTAACTTCTTCTTTTCTGTTTAATTTCATGTTTTGTTCTTGTTTTTTGATTTTTGGCATGATTTTGTGCAGTTTATTGTTAGGGTATTCGTTCCAGTAAGTTTGCCATTTCTCTGTTGTGTATGCGTTGATACATCTTTTTAGATCTATGTATGGAATTTTGAAATTTGCATCGATTGGGAGGTTTAAGGCATTTTTTGCTGCTGAGTCTGCTAATTCATTACCTTTAATACCGGAATGGCTAGGTATCCAGCAGAAAATGATTTCTCTTTTACTGTTTAATTCCGTTAATTTTTGAAGTAGTTTTGCGATTAGGGGGTTGTCCATCTTTTTATTTTTAATAGTTTTTAGAGTAGATTGGGAGTCTGAAAGGATTATAAACTTGTTTTTTCTGTTATTGGAGACCAGATTGAGAGCTAGGATTAGAGCATGTATTTCAGCACGGAAGATTGGGGTTTCTTTTGGGAGGTTTGATTGTTTTTTGATTGATCTATTGAGTATTGCTGCACTGGCTGTTGCGTTGTTTTGTTTAGATCCATCTGTATAGATGTGTATGTAGTCTGAATACTTTTCTTTGATTTTATCGAGATCATCATGATAGGTTATTGAATGAGTATGTTTTTTTTCATGTCTACTTAAACTTAGGTCGATGTTAGGGGATACGATTTTCCAAGGAGGTGTTTTTGGTAAGACAGTTTTGTGAATTTTGGTTATGGGGAGATTTACTTCTTGGGAGATCGATTTTATCCTAAGTCCAAAGGTTTTGATTGCGTTTTCTTTTTGGTCGAAGAGGTGTTTGCAGTTTGGGTTTAAGGTGCTATTGTGTGCTGGATTAGTGGGATTGGCTGTAAGTTTTGTGTAGTATTTTAGACCGAGGTTTTGGTTTCTGAGCATTGGAGGGGTTTCATGTGCTTCTGCATACAGGCTTTCTACAGGGGAGATGCTCCTAGTGCTAGTCTTAGTCCTGAATGGCATATTGCATTGAGGGTTTTTAGGTATGACTTTCTGGCGGATTGATATATGAAGCTACCATAATCTATTTTTGATCTGATTAATGCTCTATATAGTTTGAGTAGTGTGTTCTTGTCAGCTCCCCAATCTGTATGGGCAATGACTCGTAGAAGTTGTAATGCTTTATTACATTTGGTTTTGATATGATTGATGTGTGGAATGAAATTAAGTTTTTTGTCAAAAATGATTCCTAGGTGCTTGTGTTCGTTTACAAATGGAATTTTTTCACCTTCAATCTGTAAGGTTGGGTCAGGGTGGAGTTTGCGATGGTTACAGAAATGGATGCATTTTGTTTTAGTTTTGGAGAATTTGAAACCATTTTTAGTTGCCCATTTATTAATTTTATTTATGTTGTGTTGTAATTTCCTTTCAATAGTATGAATGTATTTAGATCTGTAGCTGATTGAGCAATCATCTACATGTAAAGAGCTATGTATATCAGGAGAGAGTTCTTTTATAATATCATTGATTTTAATGTTGAAGAGAGTTGTTGCCAATATGCTGCCTTGGGACACTCCTTGTTTTTGTGGGTCTGATAAAGTCGAGTTTATGCGAACTTGGAAAGATCTGTCTGTTAAGAAGTTTTTTATAAATTCAGGTAGTCTACCTCTTAGTCCAATGCTGTGGAGATCTTTTATGATACCGTATTTCTAGGTAGTATCATACGCCTTCTCTAAGTCAAAAAATATGGTGGTGGCATGTTGTTTCTTAATGAAAGCTTCCCTGATATATGTTTCTAGATTGATGATATGATCAATGCATCCACAATTTTTTTGGTAGCCACATTGATTTTTTGAAATGATATTGTTTGTTTCTAGGTACCACATTAACGGAAGTTGATCATTCTTTCCATGGTTTTGCATAAGCAACTTGTTAGAGCAATAAATCGGTAATTTTCTGGATTTGATGAATCTTTTCCCGGTTTTGCTATGGGAATTATTGTGGCTTGTTTCCATGTTTTGGGGAATTCTTTCTTTATCCATATTTTGTTAAACATTTGCAGGAGACTTTTAAGTGATTCGGGAGGTATATTTTTTAGGAAACTGTAGTGGATCTCATCCGGTCCCACGGCGGAGTTGTGGGATTTTTCTATGGCGTCTTTAAGTTCATCTAGTGAGAAGGTCTCGTTGTAGGGTTCTTGGTTATTGGAATCAAAGTTTATTTTATATTTTTCCTGATTTTCCTTTAGTGTTTGAAATTGTTTTTTGTATTGTTTCGATGATGAATTGTTAGCGAAAGTTTTGGCCAGTGTATCAGCTATATCTTTGTTTTCAGTTATTTTGTTTTTAGTGAGGAGGTGATTGTTTAGGTTGGGGTTATCTTTCCCGGAGATTTTTCTAATCATTTTCCAGATAGTTTTTTTTAGGTTTGGTAGAAGTGTTGATTTGATTGACGAATTGTTGCCAACAATTTTGTTTTGATTCCTTTATTGTTTTACGTGCTTTTGCTCGGAGTCGTTTATATTCTATGAGGTTACTGGTTATGGGTTGCTTTTTGAATTTCCTTAAGGCTGCCTTTCTTTTTCATATGGCTTTTTTGCATTCTTGGTTGAACCATGGTTTGTTATTTTTATTTGGAGGGCAATTTTTGGGGATGCATTCTTTAGCTATTAGAATTAGAGTTCGGGAGAAGTCTTCCATTGATTGAACGTTTTATTCTATTAATTGTTGCGAGCATAATTGTTTGAATTTTATCCAGTTTGCTTTGTTCGTATTCCATCTTGGTATGTTGTTTTGGATAGTACTATTGTAGTCTATTATGATGGGAAAATGATCGCATCCACAGGGATCATCATAAGTTTTCCATGTATAATCCAGAAAGCTTGATGGGTCACACATGGTTAGATCAATGGCACTGGTTGTACCATTTGTTGGATTTAAGTAGGTGGGTTCTTTTTTGTTCAGAAGGCATATGTTGTTATTGTTTATAAATTGCTCAATTTTGTTTCCTTTGGAGTTGGTTGTTTTGCATCCCCATAGTGTGTTATGGCTGTTGAAGTGTCCTAGAAGGATGAAAGGTTAAGGTAATTGTTTGATTAGGTTTTCTAATTCAGTATTATTTATTGGTTCAGTAGGAGGTAAGTATAGAGAACAGATTGTGAGAGTTTTTTGGAGTGTGACCTGGGCTGCGACTGCCTGAAGATTGGTTTGGACAGTAAGCTTGCTCTTTAGGATATCGTTTCTTACTAGGATTGATGTGCCTCCATTGGATCGTAAGCCTGTATTATGGATATAATGATACTGTTTGTAGTTTTTTGTTTTTAGGTGGTTGTTGTGTTGTAGAAATGTCTCTTGTAGACAGATAACTGCTGGGTTGTGTAATGAAATAAGTATAAGGAGTTCGTTAAAATTAGGTTTAATGCCTCGGCAGTTCCATTGAATAATAGTTTGAGTTTTTTTATTGTGTTCAGCCATTTTATTTGTCTAGGGGTGTTTTGTCTTCTACCTCCATCTCCTCCGGTTGTTTATTTTTTGTCGGAGTTTGTATCTTTGGTGGAGTGTTTGGTTGGGTTTTTTCTTTTTTTTGTTTGGATCTGGACGTTGATCTGGATCTTGCTTGGGATGTTGCTGTTTTGGGTTCTTGTTCATTTTTTCCCTCTTGATTACTTGTGTTTGGTTTCTTTTTTTTTTTCCAGGGTGTTTTCGGTTTCCATTTTTCCTAGAATTTGGAATCTATTTTGAATGTCTACTGTTTGGTTTTCTTCTTTTCTGGTCCCTTTGCGGAGGGTACTAGGCAAGTGTTCTTTTGATTTTGGGATGTTTTCAGTTTGTGTGGGTTTTTTGTTAGAGGATTGTGTTTGATTTTTACGATCTGGTTGGATTTTACTCTCAACTGTTTGGTAGTTATTTCCAAGTACAGCTGGAGTTGACGGCAGTTGCCGTAAGGTGACCCTCAATGTCTCAACTAGTTCACGAAGTGATTTTATGAGGGTAGAGATTTCCTTTAGTTCAGTGTTTTCTATTGTTTTTAATTGATTTTTGGTTGCACCTGCGAATGATCTAGTTGGTTCTGTTGTGGTGGCTGTTTCAATAATTTTCCTGGCTTCAGTAAAACTTATGTTTTTGGTATATTTGAGTTCATTTATTTTTTTTTCTTTGATCCAGTTTTGGCAGAGCGATGAGTATGCTGGATGGTTCTCTCCACAGTTTGGGCATTTTATATTTCCTTGGCATTCTGTTTCCTGGTGTTCGTTACTGCTACACTTTGGGCATACTGTTTTCCTGGTGTAGTATTCTTTGAAGTGGCCAAATTTTTGGCAGTTTAGGCAGCGAAGTGGTCTGGGGATATATGTTTCTACTTTAATGTTAATATATCCAATCTTGAGTTCAGTTGGTGGAGTGGGAGTATTGAAAGTTAATATTATGTGTTGGTGTTAATTGTTTGTTCGTTTCTTTTTATTGTAATTCTTTTAGTATCTATAACTTTTTGATTTTTTTAGGTTTGTTTTTATTTCATCTAGAGAGCAGGTGTTTAGTTCTGGATATCTGATGAATCCCTTTGAGGTGTTGAGGGTTTGTGAGGGTAGGCTTTGATGTTTATATCATGGAACTTTGTCCATGTTAAACTTTCTTTGGCACTACTTTTAGTAGATACTTGTATAAGTAAAGTTCCATTTTTTAATTTGTTTTGTGTTCAGATTTTTGTTGATAATTCTTTCGATTTTGAACGGGGACATTTTTGTTATTTGTGTGTTATCTTGCGATTCCAAGATTATATACTCCGGAAAGTTTATGTTTTCATCTTCATCACTTTCTGGATGGGGTCTTAATTTTTTTGGAAGCCATAGAATATTTTGTTTTTTTCATCATCCTTGCTCCCCACCCTCCTTGGAGCCCTAAATTGGGAGATGGTTGGGGGGAAACCCATTCGCCCAAGTATCTCAGGGATATAATGATGATATACTCAAACAGTGAGTATAGCTGCTTATGACGATTTTTTTCATTTCCTTGGATCCAGCAAGGTGTAGAAAGGGTTAGTTGTCAATAGCATCAGTTTTCACCATCTGATTGGCCCTTGCCATTGCCTTCTAATGATAGTATGTGTGTGTTTTTAAAAATTTTTTTATATGAGTATAATGTGTTTGTGTTTCTCTTTATGGGGGTTTACTATTATTAGGGACCGTCATGACTAGCCGGTTGGTCGGGTCGAGCCTGCCCGACCGCCCGTCTAGCCGAAGTAAGGGCCAAAGTGGAGTGTTGCTAACTCACGGCCATTTGGTTCCAAGGTCGTGAGTTGCTCAGCCACCAGGATCCCGTTCTAAGGCATTACGGGTCGCCACCTACGGCCAACAGGTGGCCCCATTGAGGGACTTTTACTCTCTGCAGGGGGGCAGTCGGTGTATTCTGATACTCCACCGACAGGGTCTGGGAGTGGGGGGAGATATAAAAGGGGAGGGAGAGGGGCTGTTGTTTTTGTAGAACAAAATTAAGTTTTACAAAAAAGATCAGAAAACAAAAAACATCAATGTAGGTGCATTTCGTCTCAGGAAGCCAAAAGACAGCCTGATCTGATAGTACCAGATTGTGTGCTGGATTTGTGGGGTTGGTTGTTAATTTTGTGTAGTACTTTAGACCAAGGCTTTGGTTTCTAAGCATTGGAGGAGTTTCATGCGCTTCTGCATATAGGCTTTCTCCAGGAGAGGTTTGAAACGCTCCTAGTGCTAGTCTTAGTCTGGAGTGGCATATTGCGTTGAGGGTTTTTAAATATGACTTTCTGGTGGATTGACATTGACTACCATAGTTTATTTTAGATCTGATTAGTGTTCTATATAGTTTGAGTAGTGTGTTCTTGTCAGCTCCCCAATCTGTATGGGCGATGACTCGTAGGAGTAGTAGTGTTTTATTTCATTTGGTTTTAATGCAATTGATGTGTGGAATGAAGTTTAATTTTTTGTCAAAAATGATTCCTAGGTGCTTCTGTTTGTTTATGAATGGAATATTTTCACCTTCAATCTGTAAGGTTGGGTCAGAGTGGAGTTTGCGTTGGTTACAGAAATGGATGCATTTTGTTTTGGACGATTTGAAACCATTTCTTGTTGCCCATTTATTAATTTTATTTATGTTGTGTTGTAATTTCCTTTCAATAGTATGAATGTATTTTGATCTGTAGTTGATTGAGCAGTCATCTATGTATAAGGAGCTATGTATATCAGGAGAGAGTTCTTTTATCATGTTGATTTTGATGTTTTTTTTATTTATTTATTTTTTTTTTATTACATTTTCACCCCAAACAAGGCAAATTGCCACTTTGGTGTAGGGGGCTACTATCAGGGGCAACAACTACTGGGGTACTATGTAGGGATTTGGGCAGCAAGATGTCGGTTCACGTTACACTTGAACTTCTGCACGTCAGTACTGTTGGGGAAGCAGGGACCTGGAATGGAATTCCAGAGTCTAGCTGTTCTGGGGAAGAAACTATTGGAGTAAAAAGATCTTTTACATCTAGGGATCTCTACAGTGTGGGGGTGGGATTTAGCAGCCTGTCGGGTTTGTCGAGGGTGCTCACGTTGTGGGGACACAAGTGATTGCAGTTCGTCAGAGCATTCACCACTAAAATACTTGTAGAAAAGGCAGAGGGATGCAACATTTTGTCGATGGGACAGAGGCTGAAGCTTAGATGCCAGTTCAGGGTCTATCAGGTTTGCGACTCTCTTTTGAACCCTGTCAAGGAGCGAGAGACTAGTAGCAGATGCACCAGCCCAAATGTGACAGCAATACTCCATACATGGGCGAATGGTGGCCTTATAGAGGTACAGGATACTTTCGGGTGTTAGTAGTTTTCTAGCACGGTAGAGAGAGCCCACCTTTCTTGCAGCAGCCCTGGCAATGCCTTCAATGTAATTGTTCCAACTCATGTTTCCTGTGAACGTTAGGCCAAGGAGTTTGAAAGATTTGGCCATTGCTATAGGTGGTAGAAAGGGTTTCTTGTAATTATTGAATGAAACTAGTTTAGTCTTGGCAGCATTGAACGTGACCAACCACTTGTTAAAGAGAGTTGTTGACAATATGCTGCCTTGAGGCACTCCTTGATTTTGTGGGTCTGATAAAGTAGAGTCTATGCGAACTTGGAAAGATCTGTCTGTTAGGAAGTTTTTTATCAATTCAGGTAGTCTGCCTCTTAGTCTAATGTTATGGAGATCTTTTATGATGCTGTGTTTCCAAGTAGTTTAGTAAGCTTTCTCAAGATCGAAAAAAAAAACAGATGTTATGTGTTCCTTATTAATGAAAGCTTCTCTGATGTAAGTTTTGAGGTTAGTGATGTGGTCTCATACAAACATATGCATATCAAAGTTTATATATTAGCAAGCTGCCTGACCTGCTAATTGTTCCTATTTACTTGTCTCTTTATGAGGGGTAGAGTTAGACACAAGGTTGGTTTTTAATGTTAGGAAAAATCCAGCTCCCCAAAGACAGGCACTCTGGAAAAGAACAAACACTAAAAATTGTCTCAGTCATGAAGGTTTTCTCCTCCACTGACTGAGAACAGAAAAGGTGAAATGTAGCATCAGAACAGATACTACACTGTGATCTTGTCCCGAAAGCCAATGTTGCCTGATCATAAGATACACTTAAATATGATATTTTAATTCATGCAGATTACATATTTATTATTATAGAGACAATTCTATCAATTATTATATTGAACCTAATTAATTGTAGTGCGATCAAAACTAATATATATATATATATATATATTATATATATGACTTGGATGCCATCAGCTAGAATCGCAACCAAAACATACAACTCTCCACCCTCATTCCTTAGCCGCTGAACCATGCCCATATGCATTATATATATATATATATATATATTCACCTGTCATCCCATTTTTAAAAGATGGAATTGTCTGATTGTTGAAGAGTCAAAAAAGAGCACACGGTCCAGAGTTTTACAATTATATAGATGTAAAGACAAACATACTTACCCTCTTATATATATATATATTTGTAATCCAAATATATTTTAAAAACTAAAAAGAAAAAAAAAAAAAATCATGATTTTTATATAATTTAATGCCGAATATGTCAGCATTTCTTTTATTCCTACATTAAAACAATTTCTTCTCTTTAGTTCTTCTTCATGTGCAATTCATGTAAATGGCTTGCAGCTCTCTGACTTAAATTCAGTGCTGGCTCCATTGCATTTGTGCTTTTTTCGCCCATTAATGACAGTCCACAAAGTCCAAAATATGTATGAAGAGCATCTGAGAAAAAAAAAAAAAAATTGAAATATATGCATAGAATGAAAAAAATAAATTTTATATCAAAATATACAAAAGAAACACTATGAAATATAGCATTGGTTTCATGTTTGTTGTATAAAGCAAAATCAACCTAAGTTCATCATCATCATCAAGTTTGGAGTGTCAGTGACGTAGGTAACACGACAGGTAATGCCTCACACCTCTCCATACAATCAGATCCAAAGAGATGATATCAGTCAGGCTGGATGCAGTCAAATCACTTCTTACACACTGAAGCCAGGTCTTTCTGAGTTTATTATGCATCTTGGTGCTTGATGTATTCACTTATGTATATATAGTTTGATGAAATTAATGCAGGAGGTGGCATGCATGGCCAAACCATGCGAGACAGTGAATGCATAAAGCATCCAAAATCTCACCAATACCACACTTTTGATAAAGCATGGTTGAAGGGATTGTTGTCACACATCCACCTGATTGTTGCACAGTGAATACACCAAAAGTTGTTGCAAATCAGAAGTGTTTTCGGCTCATGTCTCACTGCAATAACAATGTAAAACACAAACTTAAAAGAATTTGCCTTTAGAGAGTCCTAAAAATAATGTAACTAGATGTAAGGATTGACAGCAACTTCCTAAACCTTCCTTAAGCAACACAAAAGTGAACAGTAACGCAGTAATAGTATGTTTTCAATGACCACGAGCACCAACATGTCTCGCAGGTAGCAGAAGGAAGTTTCAATATCAAGAGTCATGTACATCTACACATGCCACTGTTAAAGCATCGATTGGGCAGGCAACACCCTGGCATCTTTGACAAACATAATCTGGGTCAACTACAAGCCTCCAAGCAAAATTACTAGACTTCTTGTGGACTCCTGAATATTCAATGGAGTTTACACCTATGCCAGCACAAGAAACATGCCAGTATCCTGCAGGAGGTCATCAATATGAATAAAATTACAAGCATTTGAATACATGCCATGGAAACCACTGGCAACCCGACTGCTCACCTAGATATGTGGTCAACAGATACAAAGTAGAGAGGTTTCCTGGATGCAATGTACTTTTTCTGTAGTTGGTTTATAATAAGGTATCCACAGGGTTTTTGCTTGGCTCAATATCAAACTGCATTTTGTTGATGCTCACCATTCAGGCAGTCTAATTACTCTGTCCGCAAGGTAATGACCGTTGCTGGAATTGAAAACCTCCCTCTTGCCCTTGTAGAGGTTTACAGTGTAGCTTAGTTCCCAATCTCACTATCATTAAAAACTGCCTCAACTAACTATCTTACCAACTAAGACCCCCTTTTGACAGCAGCCTTCCACATCTTGATGATGATGCTAGATGTGTCAATAGTCTTACCATTTTTCATCCTGTGGATGACTGAACCAAATCTGCTGATACACAAGGAGGAGATACCTTAAGGGTCAAGTAACTTGTTCACCACTCAACATTTAGGAGTGTTACATAATGCTTCACCCAAGCCGTTATCTTATTCCCATCACTGAGTGTGATTTCATTAGCATCATTCTGGATACCCTTTTCATTCGCAACATTCTAATTAATGTGGTTCATTTGTTCGG